>NC_071098.1:29549084-29724084 GCF_027358695.1 Spea bombifrons
TAACAGAGTCTTTAGTTGAAGGTGATCCCTTATATTCGGTCAGCGTAGAAAGAGACGTAAGCTTTCTGGATCTCAGAAGTCCCCTGTTTAGATAGAAATCCATTCGAAGGCTTATGTGACTGCATCTTTTTTAACGTCGGTTCAAAAAAATTTAGATCTTTGACTTAAAGTTCAATCTTTTCTTTGGCCATCCATTATCGTTGGGTTAATACAATGCTTCTGATATCAGGACCTTCCTATTTACTTCTTCTGTCTTCATGTTTTTACCTTTTCGCTGCAGGATGTCTGTCTCTCAAATCGCGTTAATGTCCCTGGCTGTCTACTTGTCCGCCGTGCAAGGACGCCGTCCGTGCCACCCAACCAACGCAACCATCTCAGCTGAAAAAGAAGACTGTCCAATCTGTATGACCCTCACCACCACCATCTGCAGCGGCTACTGCCAGACCAAGGTGAGTCTCTCTGCATACAGCAACAACGCCTCCAGCGCTGTATACAGCAACAACGCCTCCAGCGCTGTATACAGCAACAACGCCCCCAGCACTGTATACAGCAACAACCCCCCCAGCGCTGTATACAGCAACAACCCCCCCAGCACTGTAAACAGCAACAACCCCCCCAGCGCTGTATACAGCAAACCCCCACCAGTAATGTTGGTCAGTAAGAAAAACCTGGTTTTATCTAATTTTTTTTCTAATAATCTGCAGACTTGGAGGCCACCCTTGTTGTCAGCCATGTGATATTTTGGGTGACTGCTCAAACACCACACTGAACCAATGCTTTATGGCGATGCTAATGAAGTCCATTTCTCCATTAGCTTTCATTAGTCAGAAGGTCTGTTATTCACCAGAGACAGTATTATAAGAGCTCACACATCACAACATGTTTTACATCTCATTTTACTGTGATACCAGCCATAAATGTGATGCACCCTACTGTTCTCCTTTTGTAAATAAACGGCTGGTATGTTAGGAGTTTTTCTTAATCTTTTCTGCTTGAATGTTTTAAAGCCAATTTTTGCTCCTATGTCCCTTCTCATATGGATAAGTAGGTCTTGGTAACCCCTAGAGGACTAAACATTATAGAGAGGTATTTAGTGTTAAATGACATCTTACAGAGACTACATCTTTTTACAAGTAACAAACTTTAGAAGAACCTCCAGCCATCCACGACGTGTAGCAGTGAGTAAGAAAGGTAGGTGCAGCCGCCTACCGCAGGCACACCTCTGTGATTGTTACCTGGTGGCTTAGCCGTAATTTTACAGATAAGTCTGCGTTTTGGTATAATGTGGCTTCTGCGTTCTGAATCTGTACAGTAACCCCTTCACTTACCTTCTTGCCCCTAGGATCCGGTATATAAAAGCGCGCTCGCCACGTATTACCAGCACATCTGTACTTACAAAGAGATTCGCTACGACACCATCAAACTGCCGAACTGCTCACCGAACACCGACCCCTTCTTCACCTACCCGGTAGCCGTGAGCTGCGAGTGCAGCCTGTGCAAGATGGATTACAGCGACTGCACCGTGCAGAGCCTCGGGCCGGCCTTCTGCTCCAACAGCGTCATATCCATCTGACACCAAACCCAGGGGTGCCCGGCTTCTCGGACACGCGGTAAAGGGATCTGTCACCTCAAGCTTTTATAACGGGAATAAAGAGCATAAAATAGGACCGATACTTTGTTCTAGTGCATTGAGAAATGTTGTTTTGAAATGTGGTTGCGGAGTCCGCGGTATGACCAAAAATGCTAATTAATCACCAAAATAGATATTAATTTGCATAAGATACCACACCCTTAAATAAGTGGGTGGAGTCCGTACATTAGATACTTCTCAAAGCACCTGTTTGCAATCTCACTAGGTCGAAGTATAGGTAAATCGTATGCTCAAAGATTCCATTGAAAATGCAATTTAGGCGACATTCACTTTAAATTCAAATGTACTGATCCACAATGTATGCATTACATTATTCACCCCTTCAAAAGGGAAAAACTGCCCGAATTTCAATACAATAAAGGCTTGTTTACGCATATATTGCATGCAAAGTGTGTAATTCGGGTAATCTTTCATGGACAAGTCTATAGACTGTAAGGGAGGATGTAAAAGATTTGCTGTAAACATAGAAAGCAGAATAGCAAATTCTTTAACAACGCTTCAAATAATTTTTTTTTCGGCGTTTGCCAAAGCATAGGGCAGATGAGCCGTTTTGGGCTTTCCGAAAAATACCCAGGGCAGTATATCCGAGCCCTTCACAATTTGCCTGTAATACCTGTAATATGTGCCATGCTGGGCTTAAGACAGAAGCCTCACCTTTCACCTCTTCAGAATTTTCATTAATTACAGCATAACATATCACTGTATATTAAATTCAAGGTGATGACCGAACACAAAGTACGTAGAAGACTCTTGTTGCAAACAAAATGTAAAATGACGTGGACTCCTAAGATGCAGTAAAATAAAGTACGCTCTTAAAACTTCACTACCTCATTCTTTGGAGAAGTGTCATCTTTTGTGTGTTTGATTAGATCCATACATGGCGCAGTCATTTTCTAGCTTATATATAGATCAAATGACACTCACCTGGGGTTCAATAAATGATTGCAATGCATGTGTTGAACGTTGATGGCTGTAAGGTGCAAAATAAGTACAATTCACAAAAACAAGTCGAAGGTGGGCACCGTTTTGTATTACCGCTCTGAATATTACTGGTTAACAGCGCCAATAGGGTCTAAATGGCTGCGACATAAGACTTTTTCTACAATGTAAAACAAAAAGGCAGTTTAATGATAACTTTTGTTTTATATATAAAAAGAGGAGACGGGTTGCAACAGTTACAGCAACAAGATAAGGCATGAAAAAGGTCTAGCTCATCGAGAACAAAACGCAATGCAAAGTGTTGCTCAGCCTTCTGGCACACAAAAGGTTAAACAGACTACTATGCAAAAAAATAATAAATCAGTGCATCCAGTCGATTGGTTTGTCATGAAGATGTGTCCATCGTCTCTCCTTCTGCAGAAGAAGAAAGTCACGTCAGTACGGTTAAAATGTTTCACCAAGTCCCCGTACAGTTAGAAACCCACCCTGCGCATGGTCATCTCCACCATTCCCCTTTACTAAAGTTGCGGTGCCGTACGTGGCAGACTAACAACAAAAAAGGGAAATATACCAGCATCTCTAACGTATAATAGCAGCAAAAATCAAGCACAAAAGTAGAATAGTGCGCTGGAAATATACAACTTCACCCAATTATATTTTGTAGTATGGTCTCATGGGGAAAAAAAAAAATATATATATATATATAGTTTTCCACCTCAAGAATTATATTTTGTGCAATATTACCGTATATTTGGGGGGGGTCCTCTCTTTTTTATGGTTTATGTACAATGTATAATTGGATACATTTGTACATTTATCTTTTTTGAGTACATTATATCACTTTTTGTTTGATTCTAAGATTGTAGCAGTAGACGGCATCTTGAGCTACTTTAAAACAAAAACAAAAAAAACAACTTACTCATTTCGTTGAACATAAAGGCGTCCTGATACTCTTTCATGTACTGCGTTGATCTAGACTCATCAAGGAAGAGGGAATATACTCTTTTGATGTCATCTACTTGAACTTCATTTCCCTGGAAAAGGAACGAGAGAATGAGAAAAATGAGTCACATGCACCCCTGCGGCCCTTGGGGGGCTGCATTGGTCCCTTAGAACAAAGGCAATAAATCAAGTAACACAGAAAAAAAGTTAATTAGCTCTAAAGTTACTCAAAAAACTACATTTCAGCAGTCATGACCATGACATCAGAGCTCACCTTTCTCTTCCTGCAGACCAGACTCGCAGCCGTGATGAGCTGTATGGAATATCTGAGTGAAGTCTCCAGACCAATCCGTGTCAGTACAGTGTAGGCGTCCTCATTCATGTCCACATCTTCTTCTTCACACCTACAGCAAAGCAAGCCAAACCCACACAACTTATTTTAGAACCACGAATACAATACACATTAGATTTGGCGCTACTAGAACCACAGACTCCACCACAGAAATCAAAGCCACCTCCGGCTTCTCCTTCTAGTGACAGGAATTCTCACCTGATCTTTAGGATCTGTTTGGTTTCCTTCTCATTGTATGGAGACGTGGAGATAATAAGTAACCGATCCAGTAAATCAATGGGAATACCGTGGGGACTCTGGTAGTTTGTGCCACGAATCCTAACATTGAAATAAATTAAATAATGAATGCATAAACATGCAAATGCCTTTACTACATAAGACATTAGGGACACGCATCGGCCAGTATATATATTTTTTTATAAATCTATTATTTATTAGTTCCGTCTATTATTGGGGCGAGTGAAACAGCTTTCTGTCCAGACACAGCCGGAGCCCACGGCATCTCTGTCCAGCCTGTAGTATCCAAAACGTTGGCTCGGATCACAATCCCCCCAAAAAAACATAACTCAAATTTATATCTGGAGAAGGTCACAGTCATAGAGTTGAAAGCTTTATTACTGCAGAGACAATAACCACAGGAGTGAAGCAAGACAGAAGACATCTCCCTGGTTCCCCCTGCTGTTATTGCCAACTAAAACTTCCAAAAACAAAAAAAGCTGCGGATGACTCTCTTCAGATTAAAATTTGAAGTGTTGTTTAAAGTTTGTGCATCCGGCACGATCCGAACCCGTCCTCGAGTGCTGCATCTGTTAGCAGATTCTGCAAATGCAAGCAACTATTATCCTTTCTACATAACTTGGAGTGCTAAGCGTTTCTATAGAAAGAGTATACGATACAGGGGGACGGGTGGTGCGTCTGCTACGGCACCTACTTTACAACAAACCAAATTTAGTGTTCCCGCTCAACATGATCTGCAACTCACCGTGTGATTCCTCTGTTTGTGGCCATAATCAGAACCGGTGCCATGTCGCTTTCCAACGCGCGATTCAAGAAAGAAAAACATTCAATGTCCAACATGTGCACCTCATCTATAAACAGCACCTGGGGAGGGGAGAATTCAGGTTTAGGGTTTTTGGTGATAAACCCACTTTTAAAAACTATAACCCCTGTATTCTGAGATTCCGAAGAGACCAGAATCTAAAAAACTAGAGGGTCAGAGGCTTAGATGTGTTAGAATTGACTGAGAAGGTGGTATAGACGCGGAACAACCTCCCTGCAGAAGTGGCAGAGTTTAATACAGTGCAGGAATTTAAACATGCGCAGGATAGGTACATGGGCTCCTGAATCTAAGATGACGCCAACAATCGAATAAGGCGGACACATGCTTGGTTTTGTTTATTTACCCCAGGAATAATTTCAGCCTTTCCTTCCTCGCGCCACTCAGCGACCTTAGCATTGATCTGTTCACGAACTTCTGATTTAATCTCTCCTGTATCTCCTATATCAAACAAGAAAAAAAAATATACATATACATTAACACATAGAAATAACGCAGGCCAAGGAGTGTGTTTAAAACCCAAGTCACTGCAACCCATAGCGCGACATTCTTCAGACGCACCGGAAAAGAGAGCCAGAAATCCCTGCGTTCTGCTGTTGATGACATCGATCTCATGTAATGACACCGTATGTACCACTTCCTTGCGTTTCTGTAATTCTCCGTCAGGGCACTGCACAAACTTGGTCTGGAGAGGAGAAAAAGATTTATTCAATCCAATGCTCTCAAAATTCTTCTGAAAAATGTGAGGCTTCAAGACATGTGACCTCTTACCTGGGACCCCATTGCATCGTAATCTCGAGCGCGTGTAAAAGCACGACCCAATTTGGAGATTTTCCCCGTGGCTTTGTCAATGGTAATCACATCCCTAAGAAGGAACACAGATGCCAAGATGAATATATACGTATTGGATTAAGCGCTGCGTAAACTGTTGGCGCTATATAAATAAAAAATTATATATATATATATATATATATATACACATACACACACATTATATCCACATAAATATACACATATTATATACACATACATACAGGGAATGCCTCTAAATAATGATGACATTTTGATTCTTATATTACCCAGCCTGAACTTTTTCCTTGGTGAGCGATTCGATCATCTTAGTTCCCAGATCATAAATGGTCTCCATCTCGGTCGTTTTTAAAGTCAGTTTGCCAACTTTTGCACCCTAAAGCCCACGCAAAAAAAATAAGAAAAGAAAAAAAGGTTTTGAACTTTCAAAAATTCTATATGTTAGCAATTCTTTTAAACCTTGAACAGTTATCGATGCTCTGAAGAACAATTATGTGGGTTTGAATCGTACCGTTCCTGTAGCTGGTCTGTCAATCTGGACCTCCACAACTTCTCCTTCAATAATTTCAGTTTCTTCCCTGGTTAAAAAAAAAAACCGAGCCAAAAATTTAGTTTTCTGTTGTAAAGTCGAAAACAGGGCATGTGCTCTTTTAATAATTTGAACATTGGGACTGTAACTACAGACTGAATAGTAGTTTAGTTTCCCGTTATGAGACGTCCTTATGGTTCTTGTGAAAGAGCCAAATGACTAAAATTAACAAAAAAAAAAAACGACCTTGAGAAGCCAGCGATATTCAACCAGATCAAAAGAACTTACTTGATTCGGACACCGATAGAGCGACGGAAAGCTTGTGTCAACGCTTCAGTCTTGCTCATTTCCAGGGAGAAGATTTCACTTCCAGCGATGGCTGTGAACGGGGTATCTTGGCCCAAGGCTTGAGCCATACCTGCATTATACAAAAGACCAGTTACAGTAACATTCACAGGGGAGGACGAAGGCTTCTCAGCTTTAACATCTTGTAAATAAGGAAATACTGTCAAGATTCTCAACTTGTTCCGAAAAAAAGTCTATTGTCCCAATAATTGCTATGACAGTTACAATAAAGTATCATAAACACAGACGGCCAAAGTCTTGAGACAAAGCTTTCATACAGATGATGATGTAATGATTACAAGCTCTTCCAGCAAAGATTACAGGGTCATCCACCCATGGATGAAGATTTAAAGCACCACACTCCAATTCATATGGAACAGACTGCTATCAATACCCAAAGGAGAGTAACCAGTGATGTATTTTGGCCCAGGGAGGCAGCAGGCCCCCCAGTGTGCCAGCACTCAATTGGCCGGGTTACTATGGAGATCTCCGATCTCCCCAACCGGCCTATTTATGCTTAAGATTCAGAGCATCGGGATATGACATCATATCCGGGGGCTCAGTTTCTTAAATGCACACAGCTCGTTTTATTGTAGCGGAGACGCCAACCATGGAGAACGAGGTGACTGGGGGGCACTGCCCTATGTCTACCCAAAAGTAAATAAACCACTGGGAATAAAGACTGGGACTGGAAGATAAATATTAATGTAAAACACGTACCACACAAATATAAATACACTTAATATACTGAAAATATTGCACAACACTCATACTCAGTATTTGTCTGTTTAGTAATGAGATAATATACCCATAGCAATGGCTGTTTTTCCAGTGCCGGGTTGCCCAGCGATCAGAACGGCACGGCCGGCGATTTTCCCTTCTTTGATCATCTCCAAAACAACTCCTGCAGCTCTTCTTGCCGCCAACTGACCCACCATGCCCTGGGAGACCTGGCAATACAATGAAAATCATAAATCTTCTGTGCAATAATACAGGAGGAGATTTCCGCACTGAAGGACTTAATGTGATGGGTACTTTCAACCAAGAAACTATAACGGGAATATGAATTCAAGAATTTTACTACCTGCCGGGGCTCCAAGGCATCATCCAAGCCAAGCCCTCGGATGTGAGAATGGGCACCTTAAAAATAATAAAAAAATATATAATATGAAATTTATTGTATAGTTTAACATTATTTTTTCTAATTTTTTATGCTCCACACTACTTAATTCATCGCAAGTCGGTTTTCTAACCCTTGGTTAAATAAACGCATTTTACTTAATACATTTAAATAAAAAAAAATGTTTTAAAAATAACTCAGTAAATTTATTCGCTGAAACAGTGCTTAATATTTAACGGATGCTGCCATTAAGAACTAGAACTTAGCCTTGTTAGGCTGTCCTTGTTGCTATGGAGACGGGATGTTAGGGGACACTCCTAGCAGCCACAGGAACGGTTAGGTACAACTACACATCACAATACATGCGCAAGATGCAATCACGGAGCCCTTACTGAAGAAAAGGCGTAATAATCCCTTAGAGAGAATATTCAGCCTGTGTTTTTTTTTTTTTTAACACTTACCAATTCTCTCCATTCTGGTGACATCTCGGACTTCCGGCACCTTGGTTGTCTGAGGAATAAAGTATTGCAGATAAGTAACTCGAAAGCAGTCTAATAAAGTCCAAATAAGATAATCGTGTCTCTCCGGCACGACAGGAGCTGCCAAAAAAACTATTCACACTTCATCCTTATCCCAGACTATATCTATTTTACAATTTTAGTGCCACAATCGCTTAGCAAGAAACTATCCTTGGTATGTCAGCCACCTTATGCCACAGACAAGACCCCCCAATAATACACAGGGGCAACCTGGGCCTCTAGGTGACATACAGGACCTCGTTACTCATCTATATAAATACACGGATGCTGGGGGGTGAACACCACAGAGATTCTGGGCCTCTCACATTCAGGGTTAACCTCTTCAGTGCCATGCCAATGCTTTGGCATGGCATGCTATCACCGAAAGGGTTAAGCATCGTGACTAATGACCTTATATATGTCAATGAATGGGTTAAATCCCCTCTAAGTCTCATTTGTATAAATATCACCCCATATGACAGCTCATTACCGTTTGGGTCACTCATCCTTACACCGGGTGAGGTGGCGAGGGGCAGGTAGTGTCGCCATGCTGGGGACAGACTGCTCGGGGTACTGCCGGTTAAATGACTGCCGGTTATTCCGTTTACCCCATTACTCACACCCCAGTTTGTTATTAAAAGCACGCACTTTAAACTAGTGTGTTTCTTACCGCCACGGTTGCCATGCTGGAGGCTGCTTCCGTCGCTAACTGTAGCTGCCAGGAAACTCTTGATGCGACCGTATAACCGTTCCGACTGGGAAACAAGGCGCTCTACGAACGTTCCAGAGACAACAAGGTTCCGCCCACAGAGGCGGAGTCAGGCAACAACTTCCAACTGTAGTTACAGGACTGGTAACCATGGCAACACACAGCAGCGGCATCCTTGCTCTCCGTGCTCTCAAAGTGGCTATAAAGAGTGATTCAGGGGGAAAGTTTCACAAATGGCCTTATCACCATAGTAACCAATGGAATGGGCTTTATGATTTACCCAGGGCTCTGGTTATCAGATTTCCTTTTATAACGCAGGCCTCAACTTGCATGCAGCTAATTATTTGCTAGAAAAAACAATTTAACATACTTTTACTAAATACCACGGTTTACTAGAATACTACAGGGTGATATTGTGAAAATACCATACCTACCAAGTTTCCTCTGACAGTCCCAATGTGGATACTTAAACCTTTGATGCCCCTCTATTTCCTCCCCTGATGCCCCTCTTTTCTAGGAGCTCATAATGTTTGCTGGGTATGAGGGGATCGCAGGGTTCTACAGCCCTAAAAAGCCCCGATAATGTGTATAGAAACAGCAGGGAATGGTTTATATATATCTGGAAAAAAAAGAGTGTCACACGGGGGTCCCCTAAACAAAAATGTCTATTTTTTTAATCTATTTTATATTTCTCGTAATTTGACGCCCTAAAGGAAGTACAACAGTAAAAAAAAAGACACGTACGCTGTATATATAAAAATGAGATTTATTCTGCCAGTCGGTTCACGCCGCTGGCATTCGGCAAACAGTATGCGGTGATAACAGGGCTGCAGTAACGAGTATAACAGAGCTCCGAACTACAGGGGACGGGTGACCTGCGTCGGCAGCAAAGGAGGTACAGCGATAGAAGCCATGAACGGGTCATGAGCGCCGGGGTAACAAACGTGGTACCACATTTCTCACCCAACTGCTACGTCACACACCATGAGTTGCGCGTGTTATGTTTTCTGCACACTCACGGGTCGGATTATTGCCCCAAGGGCTGCCGGGTAACAGTCCAGGCGTCCCACCACTGACCCTGCTAGAAAAGTCACATTAAAGATGGTGCAAATTAGCCCCTGGGGGGCAACATGAAATCTCTCTAGAATATTGTAGCTATATCTACACCTGACATTTTCATGGCTGGATTTAGCCCCCAAGTACATCAGATAGAAAGGCCCCTGATGCCCCTGCAGAGGCATAAGCATCAAATTCTGCCCCTCCCACCATTATGCTATAATTCTGGTCACGTGTCTTATCTGCATATGGGGGAATCCGGCCCTGGCTGTTTGTACAAAAGGGGACAAGGGGGTAATGGTTTGGCGCGATGCTAAACTGTATCTAGGAGCTTCATCTTCACTATAAAAATAAGCGCGACTCCATCAGACGGTACAAATGGCAAAAAAATATTATAAATCATGCTCTGGAGCATAAACGTTTGTAATATCTAATATCATCCTACGGCGATGCCAGCACTGTGCTCTATATACCGCAAATTCACATTTCTGCAGGTACCACCAAACGTACAGCGCACACACACAGGTACACCGTGACATCTGTGCCAATCATACCTGTACACGTATACATTACAATAAGAGAGACATAATGATTCTATATAGAATGTTAAACTAAATGACAGGCGGTGTGGATGAAGAGGGGGCTCTACAGGCAGCAAGGGGAGAAGTACAGGAAACTACAGGTAGCTGGAATAGTGACTGGGAACTACAAAGGGTCACAAGTAGCTCAAAGCACTAGAAACTACAGGCAACACCAGAAGAGAGAGCAGAGACAGGAAACCACAGCTAACAGGAAACTACAGTCAGCAGGGATAGACGAGAGAGACATGAAACTACAGTCAGCAAGGATATGAAGAGACATGAAACTACAGTCAGAATGGATAGATGAAGAGACATGGAACTACAGTCAGCAGGGATAGACAAGAGAGACATGGAACTACAGTCAGCAGGGATAGACGAGAGACATTAAACTACAGTCAGCAAGGATATGACGAGACATGAAACTACAGTCAGAATGGATAGATGAAGAGACATGGAACTACAATCAGCAGGGATAGACGAGAGAGCCATGAAACTACAGTCGGCAAGGATAGACAAGAGAGACATGAAACTACAGTCGGCAAGGATAGATGAAGAGACATGGAACTACAGTCAGAAGGGATAGATAAAGAGACATGGGACTACAGTCAGCAGGGATAGACGAGAGAGACATGGAACTACAGTCAGCAAAGATAGACGAGAGAGACATGAAACTACAGTCAGCAAGGCTGGATGAAGAGACATGGTACTACAGTCAGTAGGGATAGATGAGAGAGACATGGAACTACAGTCAGCAGGGACAGATAAGAGAGACGTGAAAATACAATCAGCTGGTGTGGTTGGAAAGGACAGGAAATTTTAGTCAGTCTGGACGACCATAAGATCAGAAACTATAAGCCGCACGAATCGTCACAAAGACAGGAACCTGCAGTAGGCAAAAATGTGGGAAAAGAAACAACTGTTTCGCTATTGAGAAACAGGAAGCTACAGGCACGGAGGACATGAAACTACGCAGGATTCTAGAAACCTTGGTCATGGCAAAAAGACTATCGAGAAGACAGGCAGAATAAACATACAACAAAGAAATGCAGGAAATGGAACATCTGTACACCTAAGTGCAAACATAGCAGATATATGAAAAGGTGTACACATGTACATGTAGATTTGTAAACACGTCTGTCTGCTCACGCACTCCCACACATACACACAGCCGTCCAGACAATGGTTTCTGGCTCAGAATGTCAGTTCATATGTGGCTTCAGTGGGTCTATCTTGGTTTAAGGAGGACTGCGATGTGGACCTTCCCGCGGCGGTGGGGTTTCTACATGGGTTGGGGGCCTGCCGAGCGGATGCTGAAGTATTCAGGGAAGCCATTCTGATTATGTATTTGAGGGGCGTGTAGCTGTTGAAGACCCCCAATCTGCGTCTCCCCAACCGGTAACTTTTGATTTCCGGGTACACCGTTCAGAGATGAGGGGCTCATCACATGATGAGGGTCTGAGGTCAGCTGGGAGTAACATTGACCAAGAGTAACAGGGTACTGAGCGGGCTTATTTATCTACAGACGAGAAAAAGGAAAAAAATTAAGAAAGTGAGGCAAACAAATAATGTATATTTTGGATATATCCCCCAACTCTGAGGAGTGATGTTTGGATTCGTGTAGCCGGGGTCACTCACCGCTCCATTGCTCCCGTTGCAGCTCGGGATCGAGAAAAGCTCAGTGACGTTGGGGACAGAATCGCTGATAAACGTGACGTTTCCATAAACGTGGTGCGGGAATTTCTCGGTACTCTGCTCCATGATTCCGATCTGAGAGGTGCGCACGTGGTAAGGGAAGTTCTTATTGGCTGCCGAAGGTCTGGTGATGATCTGTAACAGAACCGAGGGTAGAAGGTGGTATATTTCTGCCCCCGAGCACTCTCACCACGTGGGGTTCCACACCTTGTTACTCACCAGAAAGACGGCGTGTGCGTACAGATGGATTCCCAGCTGGATTCCGTTCACAATCTTCTCACGGGCCCATTTAGGGATTCCAAAATTAGCAATCAATGCCATGACGGGGACGGCAAAGAACCTGTCAACATACAACGTTTCAGCCACCAACGCTAAACCGCGTGAAGCTCTCCTAGATTCGGTGGGACAGTCCCGATTTAAAATAGATCCCGCTTTCTTTTACTTGGTAAATTAGTCTATAAGACCAAGACGTCAGCCCACATACGTGAGTCTCACCAGAGAGTGTACGCAGCAAAGAAGGGCACGTAGAACGCCTGTTTCTCCGGGAAGTGCTTGAGGGTCACCAACACGGCGTAACAGAACCAGATATATGCCAGGAACTGCAGGGCGATGTTACCATAACCTGCGGGCGACTCATACGTGTACAGGACCTGAGCGGGATCAAAGAACTGTATGGAGAGAGAGGGGCATGACAATGCCAGTGCAGGGTGTAAGTCACATGACCAGGGAGCCCATGCATGTCACATGATGCCACATGCAAAGGGATAGTAGGGTTTTGGGTGTATTAGGCGAAAGTGAACAGGTTCTCACCTGTGCCTCATTTATAAACAGCACCGTGTGTGTCACCGTGTACAGCGTCATGTACACCGACAGCTTAATGGAGCCCAGGTGGCTGATCCGACCTCTGAAAGAATAAAATGTGACATGGAGCACATAGAGCTTGTGGTGAACTCAGGTGGCACTGTATGATGCTGTATGTTATCATGTACGTGGGATGACGTGGTGCGACATTCCACAGAGTTAAGATGCAAGATTTGAGTGATGTGGTCTAATGTATTGTATAGGCAGTTTGATGAGTGTTTGGCAGTGTGATGAGTGTTTGGCAGTGTGATGAGTGTTCGGCAGTGTGATCAGTGTCTTCGGCAGTGTGATGTGTGTCTTCGGCAGAATGATGGGTGTCTTCAGCAGTGCGATGCGTGTTCGGCAATGTGATGCGTGTTTGGCAGTGTGATGCGTGTTTGGCAGTGTGATGAGTGTTCGGCAGTGTGATGCGTGTTTGACAGTGTGATGAGTGTTTGGCAGTGTGATGAGTGTTCGGCAGTGTGATGAGTGTTAGGTAGTGTGATGGGTGTTCCGCAGTGTGATGCGTGTTTGGCAGTGTGATGAGTGTTTGGCAATGTGATGAGTGTTCGGCAGTATGATGAGTGTTTGGCAGTGTGATGCGTGTTTGGCAGTGTGATGCGTGTTCGGCAGTGTGATGCGTGTTTGGCAATGTGATGAGTGTTCGGCAGTGTGATGCGTGTTTGGCAGTGTGATGAGTGTTCGGCAGTGTGATGCGTGTTTGGCAGTGTGATGCGTGTTTGGCAGTGTGATGAGTGTTCGGCAGTGTGATGAGTTTTAGGTAGTGTGATGGGTGTTCGGCAGTGTGATGAATGTTTGGCAGTGTGATGAATGTTTGGCAGTGTGATGAGTGTTTGGCAGTGTGATGGCATTGTGTCTTCTTTTTCACCTGGTAACAGTAAATCCTTTCCCCAGCAGGATCAGCATTAGCAGAAAAATCAGGAAACTTGCAGAGAACAGGAGCTTAGCTGCAAGAGAGACCAGTGCTGAGTATGCAGCCAGACACACAGAGAGCTGAGAATACATTTATTATTCTGTGTAGTCACAGTGACACGTATGTAATATTATAACATACACAGTGCCGCTCCCATGTATACTAACCTAACACTTTGATGCTGGGGTTGCCCACTCCGTCCTGCGCGTACTGCCCCCAGTATACACAGAAGAACAGCAGGCTGAGAACTGAAAGAACCGCAGACCATTAAATGCAGGAAGAGACAGTGAGGAGGGACGTGGAACCCAGCACTGGGCCAACGGCAATAAGGTGAGTAGCCCTATATGAGTAGGTAGATATTCTGCTCCCTAATCAGCCCACGATCTCCAGTCTCTCCGCAAAGGGGGACAGTGGGGCACCTCAGCGGGGCAGAATCTTTATTACATTAATGGCCAGAATACAGGAGATGCCCCGGCTGGGGGTATATCAGGCAGAAGGGTCTGCCCTCTGTGAAACGCGTCGGGGCTTTACACTCACCCTCAACTCCAGCCGCTGCCATAAACATCTTGTACGTGGTGTGAAGAAGCTGCCGCCCCCTGAGGATATCTGTAAGGATGTTACTACGTTACCCGCGCATCATACGGAATTACCCCAACGTATACATATTATACTCTACACCAGTGACTCATATACACACTTGTGCTGCTTTTTCCTCCCCTGATGCCTTTACCTTAAGCACAAATTGATAGAGCAGCATTAAGTGTCCCTCACCCCTAGACCAGCAAGGGTGAGACCTGTTGGGTATTGGGCATGGGGTGGACATAAGACAAGCCCAAGGACCAAGTCATAATTGGAACAGATGTTTGGGAACTCACAGCCAAAGTAACAGGATAGCAGCAAGATCAGGACGAAGATCAGGAGGAAGGTGATATCTGTCTCCAGGATCCCTGTGAGGATGGAAACGAGTGTAAGCTCTGCGGAGCAAGACCATACACGCCAACTAGCATGCAGGAGACAGGCTTAGTCTCATCAACTGCACAATACCAAAATACGCTCTAACGATAACTCCAGCCAATGGAGAGCCTTACGATACAGCCTAAAAATGGTGTAACAAGCCAAGAGCGCCAAAGAGCTAGCCAACCAATTGCTACTTATACACGGCCAAAGCCACAGCTCACAACAAAACTCCATGACGTTCACCTACTAACCAAACTCATCCGCGGAGAAGTGGCGCGTCCAGAAGGATTTGCCGTTCGTCAGGGTCATCTCGTATTCTAACTGGAGCCCATCCCCCTGCCAGAGAATGACATGAACGTTAGGTCAGGATCTTGTATACAGGTGACCACTAATCATGGTTTGGCTTTGCAGAGTCCTATAATGGGTCTGCTTCTAAAGAACATCTATGAGACAAAGGCTGAGCCAAGTATTGGCCTCCAACATGACCAGTATCGGCCATAGTAGTCAATCAAACTGGCCTCTCGCCCCTAATTACAGATGGAATGATGGGTTAGAGCGACGTTTCTTAAGACACAGATCACAGATATAGACATTCCTCGGCTCGTCCGCCCTCTCCGTCCCCCCAATCCTCACCCCGCACTTGCTCAAGGCTATGTACCACCATCGTTCTCGAACAGATCTGAAGCTTCTGCCGCTGTTGCAGCTCAGGTAGCTCGTCCCTGATTCCTTTATCACCTGGAAAAAAAAGGGGCATAAAAATCTAGAACATGAACCCCGAAACGATGGAAAAAGAGACAAAAGCCGGTCAATGGATTGGCAAACGTGGTCTCACCTGACAGCCGGACCAAACGTACTGGGTGGTCAGATTAATGACCTGGTTGTTCTCAGGACGGATCACAGATTCCTTCATCAAGCAGTCCTTGTGGGGTGAAAGAAGCCAAATCAATGGTCGCCATCATATGAAAACCACCAGCCATGTTTGTTGGGCGAGAGCCTTTATTGGTTGACTCTTTGAAGTCATGAATGGTTGGTATTCCTCTAATTCCAGGTGGAGTCAGTGGGGTATTTCTGCCCTGAGTGTCACTCATCAGGGGAGTGCAAAGTCTCACGGAAATTCCCTCTCTCTCATTGTCTCCCTACCTTCTCCGCCGACCACTTCCGTGTTCCTATCTCCTTTCCCGCAGTTCCTCTTCTACTCTTGCCTCTTCTTTCTCCTTTTTTCGTCCGCTTTTCTTCAGCATCAGCTCCATTATCCAGGCCTCCCACCGCACTTCCGCAAAAGGGCGGACCCACACCACGCGGACCGCCTCTCCCCCATTCCTCCAATCAGGGGAGAGGATACGAGCGGAGGCCCCACCCTTTTGAGAAAGCGTTCCGAGAGGACCCCGACCCAGTCGGCAGAGAAGGTATGGAGACATTGAGAGAGAGTGTGAGAGAACGTAAGTGAGTGTGGGTGTTACATGCTGTAGGTACGCCCCTGGGTGGAGTCAATGCTATCGCATCATCTATGATGTAACCAAAAGTCAGACTAACCTTGTTTCCCTTCTTGTACACGGCCGGCCACTGAGATGGGTCGTCGAAATAAAGCAGGATGTTCTGGCAGCATTTTGCCTGTAAAACACCCCAGATAGGGCAAAAAAGTACGTAATCTACATACTTTAAGCTCCTCTCTACTGTAAGAGTGGTAGATAAGTGGAACAGCCTCCCAGCAGAAGTGGTAGAGGGTAATACAGTGAGGGGATTTAAACATGCATGGGATAGACATACGGCTCCTGAATCTAAGACGAGACCAACGACTGATTAAGACATAACCAACTTCATCCGAAAATATAAAAAAATCTAATATTTATATATTTTTTCTAACCCAAGCGGGTGAATGAACGATTCGAAGACCTCTCACCTCGGGGTATTTAAATCTGAATTCAAGACGTCCGAAGTCTGATAAGAAACAGAACCTTGTGAGAAAAACCCAGTCCTGCGGAGAAGACGGGGAGAGGGAGAGAAAGGGTTAAATTATAAAGTCAAAGTAAAATGTATAATCATTTAATAATTAGGCTGATTAGAGCGTTAGGCATTCAATTTACATCTCATTACATATTCATAGAACCTAAAGGAGACGGAGCGCGTCATAGGTACCAGCTTCCCCGATTCTTATACGCTTTCTGGCAATGAGACAGCAACAAGCGGAGTGAATCACGTGATATTGTGGTCTGGCTCAATCTGAAGTGCTCCTTTTTAATTGTGATCACAGAGGGTATATTGGCATCTAATGCTCTGTGGTGTAAGCGTGTACACGGATCCCGACGTGGCTGCGCACATCCACAAAACAAAACCCCTTCCCTGTTAACAGGCTGAGGGTTAACAGAGTTACAGATCACAAGCGGGTAGAAATTGCCCACCTCGGCCGCGCTCCTGCATAATAAATCGCTAGCCCGGGGGACGGGCCCTAATCAGACGCATTGGGGCCCGTATCTGGAGTATCTGTGACGTAATGGAGGTGCAGGCTCCTATCATGCCCACTACAACGGCTGCCGGTGGCAGGGTGGGTCTCCTGGACCCCAGAGCCGGGCTGCCGTTGTAAAGAAAGTCCCTGTGAGGCTGCGTAGCGGGAAAAAAAATGTATGTTTTATTTTATGGATTAAATACAGAAATGGGGTTTGGTTTATGCTTGCCCCCCCCCCAGGAGGCTGCGTTCCAGTACTTTCTATACCCTGACTCTGGCCCCCCCCGACTCTCAAAAATGCCATCCCACCCCTTGGCACACTTTTACTTCCCCCCCCCCGAGATGTGAGAATCAGTGTGTATGGGGAGAATAGGAAGGGGAGGGGAGTCTGTGTTTGGAAGCCCCTTACTAAATCACAGTTGCTAGGAAACAAGTCCCAGCTCAGTGATTGCCATGGTAACAAGACTGGGAAGAAACCCAAAAAGAAGAGTGAAAGAAAAATGCACGTGAGGAGTTTTAGTTAACCCACTGCATGCCAGAGGGGGTAAACAACGCAATGCACACTATTGGGGCAAAAGGGCGGAATGGGGAGAAAGAAAGTATTACCCCGGGGGGGTGGAAATACTGGGGTGAGAAGGGTATTTAAAGTAAATTATAGACCATTGTCAGGGCAGTTATGTCAAACTAAACGAAAAGGGGCCCTTTAAAGTCTTGAGGGGTGGGGGGCTTGGCAAGCCACACCCATAAATGTGTGGATAGCCCCACCCCCTTCCTGGCACCTATAAGGAGCAGAAGAGCGCGCGCTGCAGGGGGGTAGTCTTGGAATGTTCTCAGGGATGACCGCCGTGCGAGTTGAGTGATGGAGACACTGGCTCCCTGACGATTACCCCTCGAAGGATCTAGACCGCCACGGCCCGCAGCAATAAATCCTACTAGCTTAATAAACCCCTCCGTGGGTCTGGAGAAAAAGGAAATTCAAGACAAACGTATGGACCTTCATGATGATGGAGAACGTTCCTTCCAACCTTGACACAAAGTATTCCTCTTCTACCTAAGAATCTGTTACACTTATATATAAAATCTAATCTCCTCGCCTCGATTCTTGACCCTTAGGATATTTCTCCCGGGGTTAGCTGTAGGACACGAGACCTTCGGTGAGTATGTTCTTCCAGCCCGTTCAGAAAACCTCGAAGATTAAAGGGACCCCCACATGGAGACATCAGAAGATAACTTAGAGCGATCGCACCGCAACGTATAGATTCCTAGGGTTATTTCTATATCCTATTACTGACCCCGCCCCGAGCAGATGGTTTGGCCTTAATTAAATGGTGATCATCAACAAGTCTACCACCCAATAAATAATTAACTATAGTCCAGGCGGAATGTTCCATCTGCCAGACACGGACCAACGAGTCTGCATTTCTATCTTACGTCTAGGGCGGTAGAATACATCTCACTGGGTCGGTTACGTTTTAGGAGATCTATGATGACATCATCACGAAATATCTTGGAACTTTAGAAATAAAATAGATCCCAAAGCTCTAGAACCCTAGGTCACCCGTCGGCTTGACCAAGACAGAACACGGCTGATACAACTCGTCATATTCTTGGCATGTAGCTGTAGGGAACCTCCTGAACCCGAGGAGCTTCCCCAAACTCCACAGCTAGAGCCCAGGCCTACGTAGACCTCCATCTAGGCTCAGGGTCGGATGGAGACGTTCCATAAAAGTCATAAAAGGATTTCACCTGGATTCTTTCTTTATTCTAGACTGTTCTTCCAACGTCTTTTATGGGAAAACAAAGGGAAGCTCAACTAGACCAAGTGGGACGGACTCTGACTCTGATTGTGATACAGTTTCTAGTTTCACAAGGTCAACCAAGGTGAAAGACACGGCAGATGAGAAGGATGACAAAGACACAAGTCAAAGCGCTAACCGGTGGAAAAAAGATTCCATGATTCTAAAAAAGTTGTTTTCCACCCAAAAGTGTGGCCTGTAGATCGGATTCCGTTGGCCAGGTTCCTCCAAACCACTTATTGGAGACTTCTGGGTAGAATTAGGACATACCGGTATATCTCTGCTCCGGGCCGGGCTGGTGATGACGAGGGGGCCGGGGGACACCTAATGGGGACCTTTCCCTTTAGTGAAGTAAACTACGCTTCATGATAAATCAGTCCATCGGGAGTGGAAGGGGCCACTAGGGTCTGAGAATGACATCATACGGCCGCTATAGAGCATGGGCAGACGGTGACACGCGATGCATGATGTCACCACCAATGGTATTTTGGATAGGGTAAGGAATGCTTTTCTTCTTTTCCGTTGCCTGTATTAAACGGCAACAGTCCCTAAGCAATAGGGGCCGCTGATGGCCCCTAGGGCCACTTTGCCCAGTACAGCTGCTGCCTAGGTTTCCATCACTCTTTCTCTGGTGCCACCAGTTCCCGGGAGGAGGATAAAGAAAAGGATGAAAAAAGCAAAAAGTAGGCCACCTGCCTCACAGCGGAAATCCCTGCCTCGACACAGGTGACATCATATCTCTACCTGACAAATGTTCTAATTGGGACTGTCTCAGAAACACCTGGACTGTTGGTAGCTATGCAAAAGATCTCTGTGATGCCCTTGAACATTTGAATGGTATCTGCCCCAGCTCAACGCCCATGGGCTCAGTTTTAATACCCCGGGGGGTATTTTTTTTTTAATCTGACCGCCGGAAATCTTGAACCAGGCAGGGAGCGTCACAACGTCCGGCCCCGGGGGCCGGGGACTCTGCAGCCGTAAATAGTAAATAATTCAGACCGAGGATCAACTGGCAATGTCTCGGTTACACGCCAGAAAGAGGCTCTTTAACCCCTTCCTTCCCATCGCTGATAGAACAGACTCTAGATCCTTATCATTGAAGACGTTTTCTCCTTTCCTCTGAAGGGTTAATCGCATAAGCCCGACACAGGCATTCTGGTAAACAATGGGTTAACGGAGTCTCGTTCCTTGTTATAGTGATAAAGAAAGATCCTTCCTGGTCCCAGAAATAATTCTTTAATCACAGAAAAGTTTGCCTTAATCATGTTTATACCGGGAACACTTAATTGTCACGTGACACAAAAAAGAAGGCGCGATAGGTGGTTGCCGTAGGAACGGAAGAAGCTTCTGACATGCCGATTCCATTCTCTGTATATAAAGGTATCATATGCATTAGTTAAGTCCGTTCTGAATCACGTTCTTCAAGCAAAAAGGGTATTTTGGTAGATTTTTTGAGAGAGTGGAAGATAAGTGGAACAGCCTCCCAGAAGAAGTGGTAGAGTGTAATACAGTGAGGGGATTAAACATGCATGGGATAGACATACGGCTCCTGAATCTAAGAAGAGACCAACGACTGAAGGTTTGAGTCTTTACAGCAGGAGAAACAGGCAGACTGGACGGGGGCCGACGGGGGCCGATCTGCCGGCAGGTTGTGTCTTCCGTGCTGTAAACGTGTGGAACAGACACAGACTTCGTGTCACCAGCGGGAGACCTCTGTTCCCAAGGGGGGGCAGGCATAATATGACACAAACATGCGCTGCTTAACCACGTGTGGACGACTATCTCACAGAGTAATTTAACTATCAGGTGATGAAAGGGCCGGGGGGGGGTAGCCAATCGATACAGTATGGAGGTCACGGCAGGAAAGGGCCCCATATCGGCCACGAATGAAACTCATCATGTGGCAAAAAGGGGCCCATAACTCATCAGCGCAACCAATCAATGTGCGGGAAGCAGTTTGTACCCAGCAGCAAAATAGGGGGTGTTTGGGGCCCCATAAAAAACATCCAGGTAGCCGGGGGGGTTGTAGTTATGGCCACGGACTGGGAGCGCATAATCAAGCTTTGTGGCTGATTGGAAATCACTAGCCTGGATCACCTGAGAAGGTGGTAGATAAGTGGAGCAGCCTCCCTGCAGAGGTGGTAGAGGGTAATACAGTAAGGGTATTAGACACACATAGGACAGACATACGGCTCCTGAATCTAAGACATGGTAGGGCCTGGTAAGCGTTGGCCGTTGGGCCGCTGCCAGCCTTACCCCCATCACACAGCGGCAGCACGGTGCCAGCGGCCGTCATCTCCCCCTTTATTATACACATAGAGCGCAATACGGGCAGTAAACGCAGGGTTAATGCAGATGCAGACTGACAAATATGCAGTGGGGCTCATCCTGCACAGGGGCCACGGGGGCCAGGAATATGATTAATATATATTATATTAACAGAGTATACACAATGTAACCCCCCCTCTCTCTATATATATATATATACAGCTATCTGCCCCCTGTATACAGTACATTCAGCTCTCAGCCCTACACAGGCACCCCATCTACCCTTCACCCCCCTCCACACTCACACACATTAACACTCATGCACATTCACACTCATACACACACACTCATACACATTCACACATATTCACACACACATTAACACACATTCACATACACATATTCACACTCATACACACACATTCACACACATTAACACACATTCACCCTCACACACATTCACACACACATTAACACACATTCACATTAACACACATTCACACTCACACACATTCACTCACTCACTTACCTCCTTGGTGCTGAGGTTGCCCCGCACATACTTGGAAGAGCCGATCCGCAGGCAGCCGAGGAAGAGCAGGAGCAGCCCGGGGCCCGCTGGGGGCCCCATCTCCGGACCCTGGGAGAGGGGACCCGAGGAGGGGCTGCGGGGGCAGCGTACAACCGGGGCCGGTGAAAGGAGACCGCAGGCAGAGAGGGGGTGCCGAGGGGTGAATGCGGCAGATCTGGGTGGGGTGACCCGCAGGGTGATGAGCAGATACCCGGCTGGGGCAGATATCACCGCGGGCAGCAGGGGCACAAGCAGCAGCTCCGGGGACTGGGAGAGGAGGCGGCACCGGGAGAACCGAGCAGAGCGCGGGCACGGGACACGGGGGCGAGCACTGCGGAGACACGGGGGCTGGGGGGACGAAGGGAGAGGGGCAAATGTACTGACGGGGAGAGAGGGCTCTGGTACAGGGGGGCAGGGGGTCTGGGTACAGGATGGGCAGGGGGTCTGGGTACTGGATGAGCAGGGGGGTTGGGTACAGGATGGGCAGGGGGTCTGGGTACAGGATGGGCAGGGGGTCTGGGTACAGGATGGGGGCAGGGGGTCTGGGTACAGGATGGGGGCAGGGGGTCTGGTTACTGGATGAGTTGGGGGTCTGGGTACAGGATGGGGACAGGGGGTCTGGGTACAGGATGGGGACAGGGGGTCTGGTTACTGGATGAGTTGGGGGTCTGGGTACAGGATGGGGCAGGGGGTCTGGGTACAGGATGGGGGCAGGGGGTCTGGGTACAGGATGGGGGCAGGGGGTCTGGGTACAGGATGGGGGCAGGGGGTCTGGGTACTGGATGGGGGCAGGGGGTCTGGGTACAGGATGGGGGCAGGGGGTCTGGGTACTGGGGAAGAAATTTGGCAAAAAATACATAAAAAACTTTATATACAGAAAATTGCTAACCAGGCTGAGTTGATCTTCTTGTTGTTTTCATTAATATTGATTGATATAGCGCTGTCACATTCAGTAGCGTTGTACATCAAGCCAACAGAACATACCAAGCAATAATACATCACATTACAGTACAGGGCAAGTACACGGCTAGGAACGTTTCCTGCACCTATAGAGGATCGGGGAGGACTGAGAATGTGTATAGAGATGTAACGCAGACTGGATACAGGGTCTGAAGATTCCATGGGCCTCACACTTACATCGGGGGCCATTCCAGACGTAGCCACCAGGCCGGGGGTCTAATTCCTTATTTTCTAATAAGAAGTGCATCCAGTCCCCGCCTACGAGGAGCCCTGCACATGGACGGAGGGGAGATCTGGACCAATGAAAAAAAAAAAAAAAAACATTTGAAAAATATATATTTTTTTAAATACTGTTTATGTTTACATTTTACGTTCAAAACTGAACTTATATATGTTGTCTGAGCACATTAATCAATTCCATAAATAACTTCAAAAATGTAAAGACCTGCTCTAACCACGCCTCTGACCACACCCCCAAAACGTGTGCCCCTCATTGGCTGTTTCAAAAGTTATATAAGGGTGTCCTAGAGTTGAGGTGCCTTGAGGAGGCGCAGAATGAGCCGTCTCACCCCATTTGGGCTGTTTTAAGGGGCCCCTTGACACCTAGAACCAGCCTTTAAAGGAACTGAAAGGGTTAAGTACGCCGGGAGCCCAAATATAATCTCAGACTGGCTAAAAAGATGCAAACCCAACGAAATGTACGGCCAGGTTAATGACGTCTGCAAAACCTAGAACGTAGTAAGATCTCTGCATCAGGTGACCGAAAACGGCACGGCCGCGTTTAAAAAGGGGAAGTTTCATTTCTTAGAGAAACGGAAAAAATCTTGAGGTTGTAAATCCTCGTAAAACGTGTCATTTATATTATTTTGGTAAATGAAAGTATAACGTGATATTTTAACACAAGACATTCCTTAAGGCTCTGGCACAGCACTCAAGTGATGCTTTACGGCGATGCTAATGAAGTCCGTTCCTCCATAGACTTCCATTAGTCAGAGAGTCCAGCTGGGTGATTAAGACCGAGCCATTCTATTGTTCCCCACAGGCAGTATGATAACAGAGCGAGAAATGGCTGATATGCAGGTGCCTGGAAACATCATATTATGGGGCAAAATCTAGAAAAACAAACAGCAAAATATAAGTTTATCTGGGTGTGAGATGGAACTCGGGACTGTTGGTAGCTATGCGTATGTATGTGATTTTCTGGATGTCTGTGAGAGAACAAAATCTGAAAGTATCGGTAAAAATCAAAGTTCTACCGACAGAATTTTTCAGAAAGTTCCAGATGTGGCCCCTGGCAGGTGCCCCTGGGCGGAGCTTCTAATAGAGTGCGATCCGTCTGCCCCCAACTGGGGCATTTACAAGAAGCCTGGGGCAGCTGCTGAGCGCAGACGCTTGACTTTCTCTCGCTCGGTGGGAGTTGGGCAGAAGCCTTCAGACTGCGACTTCCCCATTTTTGCTATAAAGAGCACAGCAGTCTTTCACTCACGCGACCGGGAAGCAGGACGGCGGGCGATGTCACGCAGGACACGGTACGGCTTTTCTGTCATTTTAAGAGCTTAGTGAATGAAGCAGGAGGTTGCAGGACACTTGAGGTTTAGATGCAATGTTAGGTTTGACTTTAC
Organism: Spea bombifrons; assembly: GCF_027358695.1. Classification (NCBI taxonomy): domain Eukaryota; kingdom Metazoa; phylum Chordata; class Amphibia; order Anura; family Pelobatidae; genus Spea; species Spea bombifrons. The sequence continues at coordinate 29,573,774 of NC_071098.1, forward strand.
GGAGAAGGTGGAAGTGGAATGGCCTCTCAGAAGAGGTGGTAGAGGGTAATACAGTGAGGGGTATTAAACATGCATGGGATAGACATACGGCTCCTGAATCTAAGACGAGACGAACTGATTAAGGTCTGAGTCTTTACAGCAAGAGAAACGGGTGACTAGACGGGGGCCGAATGGGGCCGATCTGCCGGCAGATTTTAGGTTTCAACTGTCTGAATTCACAATGCTTTAGAAATCCCCGTCCTGGATAAATTGTCAGCTGAGCCAGCCCTGCATAATGTGTAGTTCAGTCACGGAGCTATTCTCGGCACAGAAGCTCACTGGGGTTGGTTCTTTATAATTAAAAGTGAAGTCAGAGAGATGAAACTGCAGCCCTCCTGCCAACTCAGGCATTAGTGGAAAACTATTATCAAAAATCATAAAATAAATACAAAATATATAAATGTGAAAGAAATGCGGCTATCCAGGAGGCAATAATGCAGCAATGTATACAATAATATAACCCCCCAGCACTGTATACAATAACATAACCCCCAGCACTGTATACAGTAATATAACCCCCAGCACTGTATACAGTAATATAACCCCCAGCGCTGTATACAGTAATATAACCCCCAGCACTGTATACAGTAATAACCCCCCAGTGCTGTATACAGTAATATAACCCCCCAGCGCTGTATACAATAATATAACCCCCAGCGCTGTATACAATAACATAACCCCCAGCGCTGTATACAGTAATATAACCCCCAGCACTGTATACAGTAATAACCCCCCAGCGCTGTATACAATAATATAACCCCCAGCGCTGTATACAGTAATATAACCCCCATCGCTGTATACAATAATATAACCCCCAGCACTGTATACAGTAATATAACCCCCAGCGCTGTATACAATAATATAACCCCCAGCGCTGTATACAGTAATATAACCCCCAGCGCTGTATGCAGTAACATAACCCCCAGCGCTGTATACAGTAATATAACCCCCAGCGCTGTATACAGTAACATAACCCCCAGCGCTGTATACAGTAATATAACCCCCCAGCGCTGCATACAGTAATATAACCCCCAGCGCTGTATACAGTAATATAACCCCCCAGCGCTGTATACAGTAATATAACCCCCAGCAATGTATACAATAATATAACCCCCAGCAATGTATACAATAATATAACCCCCAGCACTGTATACAATAATATAACCCCCAGCGCTGTATACAGTAATATAACCCCCAGCGCTGTATACAGTAATATAACCCCCCAGTGCTGTATACAGTAATAACCCCCCAGCGCTGTATACAGTAATATAACCGCCAGCGCTGTATACAGTAATATAACCCCCAGCGCTGTATACAGTAATATAACCCCCAGCGCTGTATACAGTAATATAACCCCCAGCAATGTATACAATAATATAACCCCCAGCAATGTATACAATAATATAACCCCCAGCACTGTATACAATAATATAACCCCCAGCGCTGTATACAGTAATATAACCCCCAGCGCTGTATACAGTAATATAACCCCCCAGTGCTGTATACAGTAATAACCCCCCAGCGCTGTATACAGTAATATAACCCCCCAGCGCTGTATACAGTAATATAACCTCCAGCGCTGTATACAGTAATATAACCCCCAGCGCTGTATACAGTAATATAACCCCCAGCGCTGTATACAGTAATATAACCCCCCAGTGCTGTATACAGTAATAACCCCCCAGCGCTGTATACAGTAATATAACCCCCCAGCACTGTATACAGTAATATAACCCCCAGCACTATATACAGTAATATAACCCCCAGCGCTGTATACAGTAATATAACCCCCAGCACTGTATACAGTAATATAACCCCCAGCGCTGTATACAGTAATATAACCCCCCAGCGCTGTATACAGTAATATTACCCCCCAGCGCTGTATACAGTAATATAACCCCCAGCACTGTATACAGTAATATAACCCCCAGTGCTGTATACAGTAATATAACCGCCAGCGCTGTATACAGTAATATAACCCCCCAGCGCTGTATAAATGGTTCCTGTAGAAGGCCGTTGTTGGCTGATGTATATATCCCTTCTCTTTCTGTGATGTCTGTGGCACGTTATAATATAATACATGTTACAGACGTTCAGGAGAAGTCAATGTGAAAATTCTTTAATCTAACATAAAAAATGTATCTGCTTTCTGTAAATACGTTGTATCTGAAGTGCACATCGGACTCCAGGTGAGGTCCCTGTCTTTGTCTCCAACAGGACATCGTCCAGAGTATCGCGGAAGTCAGCCAGCTCCTCGTGATGATCGCGTTCTTCTGACTGAAACATCCCCAGCAGATGAAGGCCTGGCGGTTTATGACCCAGCGATGAAGTCCTTCCGGGTCGTCTGGTCGTTTGGAGTCCTCTTTGTTGCGTTTGTAGCCGGTTATGGGTTTAGGAACTGCATACAAGACATCGACGACCCCGAAAGCTATACCTGTGTGCACCGCGTCCTGCTGGACATACGCAGCGCCGTGTCTGACCTTCCCAACAACACCAAGAGTCTCAACGTATCAAACAACCGAGTCCGGTCGCTGCCGCCCAGGAGCTTCATCCACATGACCAAGCTGGAGATGCTACGCTTGGACAGCAACAACCTGAGCAACATCGTTCCCGGCGCGTTTGATCAATTGAACTCTTTGAACACGCTGAACCTGTCGTCCAACAACCTTTCTAGACTCTTCCGAGAGACGTTCCGAGGACTTCACAACCTGACGCAGCTCCGCCTGGACAGAAACGCTCTCGTCTCCATCCACGTGGAAGTGTTTGAGCCTCTCGTACGTCTAGAGCTCCTCAACTTGTCCTGCAATCGTCTGAAGAGCTTCGATGAGTTTCTGGGGTCCCTTCAGCCTTTGCCGAGGCTTCGCTCTCTCTTCGTGTGCAAAAACCATTTCCGGACCCTCAATCACAGCCGCGGTCTCCCCCCCTCGCTGTCTCAACTTTTTCTTTGTGCGAACCAGCTACAGGAATTAAACTGCCACCGGGACTTTTTCGTCAACGTCTCTCACCTCGACCTCTCTTACAACAACCTGACCACGTCTTCCTTGCTGCCGCTGAGCTTCGGGAAAATAGGGTACTTGACCGTGGCTTTTAACAAGTATTTCGACATCTTTCAGTTTATAAAGAATACCGCCGTGCCGCTAAACAGGATCGATTATTCCGGACTGCACCTAAACGATTGTTCCAAATTATCTCGATTGTGCCGTTATCTGAGGGGGGTCTCGCTGAACACGCTTACCCTCGCCGCAAATACAATCAAGGTTGTAGACCCCAAGACTCCCATGAGCTGTAACGTGACGGGCGTGCTGGATTTGTCCAGAAACAGGCTGAAGAACTTAGAATGCTTGGAGTTTATGAATCAGACGGAACTTGTACGCTTGACTGTGGAACACAACCTTCTGAAACAGTTGAAAAACTGCAAAAACAAAAAAACCTTCCCAAAACTGGCTTACATATCTTTCCGTTACAATAGGATCTGGTCCGTCAACGCGCATGCTTTTAGCTACGCACCCAACGTGGAAGAGCTGCAACTCAACATCAACAATCTCATCTTTCTGGAGAATAACGCTTTTAATGGCCTCAGACGCCTGAAGACGTTGCGCCTGGACAATAACCTGATCACGGACCTGTATAAAAGCACGTTTCTGGGTTTAACGGAACTCCGGGTTCTTAATCTCAGGAACAACAGATTGTCCGTTATCTTCCAGAACGTCTTCCAGAGTTTGGGCAATCTTCAAATCTTGGATCTCGGAGGCAACAAGATAACCGGGCTGAAAAATAATTCTTTTCGGGGTCTGCAAAACCTCACCAAACTGTATCTGGATAGAAATAATATTAAGACGATCAGCAGCTACACTTTCCGTGATGTGGAGACCACGCTGAGGGTCTTGGACCTTGTGTCTAACCAGCTTAGTTTTGAGTCTTCGAAGGAACACGTCTCGCCTTTCTATAGGCTTCAGAAACTATATGACTTGAAACTCCAGAATCAGCAACCTTATGGTCTCACAGTCCTCCCACAAGGGTTCTTTAAAGGTCTGACTTCCTTAAAATATCTTTATCTGGCACAAAACAAGATTTCGATTCTCAACGCTGATGTGTTTGATGAACTCAGTCAACTGACATTCTTGACTTTGGCCGACGACTGCAACGGCATCCGAAATCTCCCCGACGGTATTTTCAAGAACCTCACGAACCTGAGGGTATTGAACTTGGAAAATATTGGTCTCCAGACGTTGACCCTCGACGTCTTCTCCAATCTCACCAAACTGCGAAAACTTCAGTTGACCAAAAATGCTTTGAAGCATATCAACGTCAAAGTCTTAAAAACCATGACCAGCTTGAAATACGTAGACCTTCGCAAAAGCCCCCTCACCTGCACCTGCAACAACCAAGAGCTCCAAAGGTGGTTGTACCAACCTCAAGTGCAGGTCGTGTATCCCTATAACCTGACGTGTCCCGGCAAACCCACCTCTTACTTTCATGAGTTCGATGCCCAAGTCTGTGACATGAAGATCAAAGTGCAACTTTTCTCCTGTTCCTTTCCCAGCTTGTTGCTCTTCATAATAATCCCCATCGTCTACAGCAAATCCTACTGGCGCATCAAATACAACTACTTTCTCTTCATCGCCTGGTTGCACGAGAGATGGAAATCAGACAAGGAAATTTACAAATACGACGCGTTCGTTTCTTATAACACCAACGATGAACACTGGGTCTTCAATAAGATGTTGCCAACGTTAGAGAACTGCGATCCTTCCTCTGCTTTCCGACTTTGCCTTCACCATCGAGACTTTCAGTTGGGAAGGGACATCATCGACAACATCGTGGACAGCATCCACAACAGCCGGAAGACCATCTGTGTGGTCAGTCGGAACTACCTCCGCAGCGAATGGTGCTCTCTGGAGATGCAGTTGGCCAGCTACAAGCTGTTTGATGAGATGAGGGATGTCCTGGTCCTCATATTCTTGGACAATATCCCAGATGGGGAGCTCTCCACCTATCACAGGATGAGGAAGGTGATGTTGAAGAAGACCTACATTAGTTGGCCGTCTGAACCGGAAGCAGAAAAGCTCTTCTGGGCGAAGCTTATAAAAGCTTTGAAAGGCATTGACTCTCCAGAGGTCACTGTGCATGACGGGATCTTTATGGATGAAAAAAGTGCCTGATCTCTTTGTTTAGAACGGTTTACTCTGCTTTTAAACGACAAATGGGAAAGTTCTCAGATGCTGTAGAACCTGGAAACACATAGGTGAAAATATGACCACACCAAGCACACGTTTGCCGCATGTCTCTCCAGCTTTAAAACGTCCTAAGCGTGTGGAGTCAGGTGGCCAGACCTTTAAAGCCCAAATATTAAGTGTGTAAACCCTTAAACAGCGCGCTATCCACAGTCAGAAACATGAATTCTATTAAGTTTTTACACAATATCCAAAAAAATCAGGTATCTTACCGTTCATCTTTAGGTGAGGTCTTCATGAGCCAAGGAGCTGCTTTGTAGGACCACCTGGGGCTGAACATGAACAGGGGAAACGTAAGCTACTAACATATAACGTTTGACGTTTTTCTATAATAAAAAAACCTTGAAAATTGTGTTTTGTTGCTAGATTGTGTTGTTAATCAGTGATATCCGATTTGATTTAATAAAAACATTATTGATCATACATAGCATTTGGACGTTTGTTTGAAGGTCTTCTCAGATTTTTGGATGCCCTGGTACTCCTTCAAGGAACCCACATTAAAAGTGCATGTTTATCGATGTGTGCTAATCAATTTAATCCGGAAATGTTCTAAATTATCAAGAGATTTCAAAAACACAAAGCCCTTTATAGGCCGCGTGAGGATTGTAGTCATTGGGCTTGGGAACGAGACACCTCGTGGATCTTGGGTTCCTTCCATGGTCTTCAGTAGGGTCAGGAGCTGTCCCAGAAGGTACAGGGCAGGCACAGCTATCACTACTTCTAGACCAAAGCCTTCCCCAGGGTGAATTTTTTTTCTCCTCGTTAGTACCAACATTCATGGCCCCTGGGCGGCCCAAATACTTAGAGAATTGAGAGGTCCCTTTAGGTGGTGACCCTCTTGCAAATGCTGCCTCGGAAAACTCTTGTCGAGACCCCCAAGTGCGGGTGCAGGGACAATAAACCGCCTCTCTAATCTCTGTAGGATCTGGGTATCTAATATCATTTATTTGGGGCATTTTTTGGTCTCGGTTGCCGGGGGGGGTTCCTCTGGCCGTTGGCATCGTTTGTTTTCATGCGTTTTGAGCCGTGGATCGGTTAAGAGCTTTTTTTGCGCTTTCATCTCTGTGTTTATACGCGTTAATGCCTTTCGTTCCGTCCGCATGGATTGTTCCGGAATCCCCGGCAGGTTGGAGTAATAAAGCAGGCGGTGATTTATCTTCGGGATTTAGGCTTTGATTGTCGAATCCCTGCTGGATTTTCATAGAATCCGCAAACGATTCTCGCGCCCCGATTTAACTCTTTCATTCTGAAATAAAAACGGCATTTTCCTATAAAACAGCCCAAAAATTCCAAAACGATTTAAATATTCAAGCTTCTAAGCCTACCTTTTTATCACAAACAAGGGGGGGAAATAAAATGTACGGCCACTTCATTTAAACACTTATCAAACTATAAAAAAACCCCGGGGGGGCGGATGTACAAAAAGTGATGATGCAATGGTTGAAAGTGCTCTTATCGCCATAGCAACCAACTCTATCATAATAAAAAAAAAACGATGATTGAAACATTCTATTGGTTGCTACGGTGATAAGCTTGGCATCTTTTTGTTAATCAATAACCCTCCGGTATTTCTTTTTACTTCTAAATATTTAAGGAACGCAAAAATCATGGCAATAAGGAAAGGAAATAAGAAATATACGTTTTATTAAAAAAAAGTAAAGATCAACCCAAACTCAAATTTTTACTCCTATAGGAAAACTTGCCTTTTTTTTCGGCCATCAAATTAAATAAATTGTAGAAGCCACGCAATGGATGCCCTTAGCCAGAGTAGTGTTAGGGGGTCTGGGGGGATGCATGGTAGCCCACCATCTGGTTAGTAAGGATAAAGTGGGGGTTACTTACAGTTAATTTCCCTTTTTAATTGTGATGGAGCTGATACCCACGTTCCCCTCTCCAGGGTGGATGAGGACATGTCCGTCGGGCCACCCATCTACCTGCGCAGAACCTCTCAACATTCAAGCTGCTCCATTAAAGGACATTTAGGAACTCTGGGGGTCCGCGCGGTTAATGCCACATATCATTTCAATGGTGTGTGGGGGGGTTTCTCTATCGGTACCCCCGTGGGTGCCACTTTGCCATCGGTTAAAGGGGGTCGCACGAGCCTCATGGATTAAGTGTCCTTTGGTGGTTGGGATATTGTTCTAATAATGGAATTACTATAAATTGGTGCTTTTCTTCAGTCCGACAGGAAGCGTGGGGGTATATTATATAATCCACCTGCATATATCACTGATAGTCTGTGGTTATCCGAGGAAAGGGAAGTCGGGGCACGTGGCCGCAGTCACACTTCCTCAGCAGGAGCCCAGGTGGCACGTTTCCTATAAAAAATTATATTACATTCAAAGTAATTAAAGGAAATCATTTCTAAAGTTTAGAAATGATAAAAGCGGGCATTTAAATGGTCAGGCCAGTCGTTTATGAGTTAAGGGCAACTGGCCGGGTAAAGATTGGAGATCAGTGCCCTGTGTATGCGCGGCCTTGTGCCTGGGCCACCTGATCTGGTACGATAGCCAAACATGGCCTCGTTCTATAGAAAAACTTCAATTACTTCTGGTAGCCGCACGTGGCAAAAATGTATCGCCAGATATTTTGTTTAATATTTGTAGTGCCTTGAGTTTTTTCATCTAGAACGATGCACCACAACTTTCATTCATTCATGCATTCATTCATTCACTTTTCCTTTCCTTTTATCAATATTCAAAGTCTGTCAGCTCTTTATGAAGTTTCCTGCGCGGCTCTGCTGTTTCTGGAATATGTTATAAATGCGTTATAACCGGGCACGGGTATAATTTTAACTTTGTGATTCTCTTTTATTTTTATACCTTTGGTCTTCCAGGCAAACGAGTTTCTCTTCCTCTTTGAGGCTGTAGCATCTAGGAAACACAGTTTCTTTTCTCTGTTTGGCGTTCTATTCTAGCGAATGGGGGCAAAATGCAGATAGGGAAGGATGAAGAAATGCAAAACATAGTGAAACGGGGATTATAAATATGTTGTGAGTTGGCAAGAGTCCAAAAAAAGACCACTGCGTGGCTGCTACGCATCCGAGAGCTTCCTTTATCCATAGCCTATGATTTTCCTATGTAAAAAAGGTAACAGTAAATAAAAAGATGTGTGATAGAGAATTTATCAGCGGAAATCTAGATTCCACCCCCTCCCCAGCACTAACGATCCACAGAAAAGAAGAAGTGCCACCGAGAAAAAATAGATTTACCGAAGGAGCATAAAAATAATCAGATTCAGCTGTATTTAAGATATTTTTAATAACGCTTCGCTCCTACCATCACTACCACGCCATATCTAATAATATCGCTGCAGGCCACCCAGACGGATACTGTTAATGTCACCAGAACCCAACAAAAAAGAGACCATTAATACCGCCGTGCCACCCCAAGGGGGCAGCTCTTATATCGCTGGACCAAAGGAAATGGCTACTGGGTACACGGCCCAGGTGGAGGTATGGAGCAGCACCCGACCTTCATGGGACGCTTAGGTGGAGCTATGGGAGAACAACCAGTCTATATAGTGCCTATGGGAACACGCAGTGGCCTGGGCTGGATACATCTTCACAGAGGTAACGTAACTAATAAAGTTTCATTCTCGGGAAAACCCAATTGTCAGGGCTCAGTCTGCTCAACTGCGTCTGTCTGAAAGACCTTTCAAATGGAAGACTGACGGATGGGTTTTCCTGCTCCAAGGACTCGGACGGAGGGAAGAGCGTTATGGGCAGCTGGTCTGACCACTGATCTCTGCGGCGCCAGTCTCTGCTCCAGACATTATCAACACTGTCCATGTTCACAGCAGGTGAGGGACTCCATGGCTCATCATGGCTGGCCTCAAAGATACCTCTCCACTGAGATAGCGTCGTGGGTGGCGGTGGGTCCTCCTGGAACCTTATGTCTGTTTCCAGGCCCTGGGCACCATGTTTCTGGACATCACTCTGTTGTTGCCCTTCCCCATCCTCGAACATGAAGTCACTAAGGCCAATAGAAGGCTGGGGTTCAAAATCTCCCGGAGGAAGTCCATGGAAAGTGTGGAACTTGCCACCAGAGCGCACCCTCTGCCGACCCCGATCACCGTAACAAAGCCTCGTCTGTTTGGGGGAAACATCTGGGAAATTGGCGGGTATCTGTGAAAGAGGACTTCTGTCGATATCGTGACTCCAGATACTGCTCAGAACATCATACGCAGTCTGGTTTTCTCCACCAGACCCATGTCTGATTTTTAGCCCTGCTTGTGCCTCGGGATTAGGGAAGATCTCCTGTAAGGGTACTCCAACAGGGAACTCCCAAAGGTTTGGGCTCGAGTGGTTTCTGCTGCCGTGCCGATGACTACACGTCGCGTGGGGCGCCGATATTTGGAAATCGTCCTGCGTGCGTTTCCACTCTTGGGGTCTTCCGGCGGTTCCGTGAGAATCGAGGATCTTTCTTTGCCTCATTGATTTCAGGAAGCTCTCTGTGTCCCTTTGCAATCTGCTCCTGTTGTCAAACGCCAGCTCGGGCTCGGCCCTCGGCCATGTGGACATGCGTGGGCTTTCGGCATCATACATATGCCGGCACCGATTCAAGCCCTGGCGGTCAAAATCAGGAGAGAAGGTTATCGGCTGGTGGAAGAGCTCTGTGGGTTTCTTATGAGAAGGAGCATCAGAGGCCTGCGAATGGGACAGAGATCAGAAGGTAACTCATTGTCCGACTCCCACCACCATCATAACACTTCATTAAAGCAGTGCCCGGCCCCTCTTCCTCATAACTACCGGTTTATCGCTATTTTACCAAAATACCACATTTTGGTTGTGTTTGGGAAACCCCTGCACATGGATATATCAGCATTATCATAGCTGCCAAATGGAGGAACCAGGTGTTTTGGAATCTTTACGATAACCAGAAGGATCTACAAAATCTGTTTTCTCAACCCAATGGACTCACCCGCTTTATGATTGTATGAGAGGCGTTGTCTCCAGAGGGTGATAAGAACGGGGTGGAGGTTTTTGGCTCTGCGGGTTTTGTGATCTGCGGATCCGCTCCGCTACTCCTGTCTTCCGTTCCTTCTTCGAAGATCCGTCCCCAGTCTGAACCGTCACAGATATCGACATTAACTACAAGAGAATGAACACACAGCACGCATCAAACAGGTCCTCGCTGATCCCGGAGGATGCACCATGAGCTACGCGAGGCTGATAACATTACCTCTGCGTGTGAGAAGGACATGGATCCAACCGAGCTGGACACGGCTTTCCACGGGAAATCAATACGGCTCACAATGGGTACGGCAAGGAACAAGTTACAGCTTCCTACCAAGACCAAGATTACTGTATACAGCGCTGGGGGTTATATTACTGTATACAGTGCTGGGGGTTATATTACTGTATACAGTGCTGGGGGTTATATTACTGTATACAGCGCTGGGGGTTATATTACTGTATACAGCGCTGGGGGTTATATTACTGTATACAGCGCTGGGGTTATATTACTGTATACAGCGCTGTGGGGTTATATTACTGTATACAGCACTGGGGGTTATATTACTGTATACAGCACTGGGGGTTATATTACTGTATACAGGGCTGGGGGTTATATTACTGTATACAGTGCTGGGGGTTATATTACTGTATACAGTGCTGGGGGTTATATTACTGTATACAGCGCTGGGGGTTATATTACTGTATACAGTGCTGGGGGTTATATTACTGTATACAGTGCTGGGGGTTATTACTGTATACAGCGCTGGGGGGTTATATTACTGTATACAGCGCTGGGGGGTTATATTACTGTATACGGTGCTGGGGGTTTTATTACTGTATACAGCGCTGGGGGTTATATTACTGTATACAGTGCTGGGGGTTATTACTGTATACAGAGCTGTAATACATGTATTTAATTTCCCCTTCTATATAATGACCCCCCTCACGGAGGTCCTTACCTGTGCTGCTATAATCCAGCCTCCTCCTCGCTGATGTATTGGAGGTCCTGTACTGCATCACCTTTTCCATTATGGACTTCCGTGTTTCGTTCAGTAGGTCCCGGCCCGGGAATAGTACCTGGGGGTTGAGGGTCTTGATGATCATCTCAGCTACCTCCTGGACAGGGATGTCCTGCTTGTCCGCCGTGCGAGTCGTGGCTCCGCTGCTGGCTGGAGTGGTGGGGCGATGGACACTACTGTCCTCTCCGCACAATATACAGTCTTCCTGGTCTTTAGTCTGCGGAAGGTCTGAAGAAGGTTCCATGACCTGGGTCTTTGTTTCCGACCCCATGAGTTTTGGAGACGCATTCCCAAGGTTTTCCTGGGATTCTATTCTTGGTGTGTTGTTGGGGTCCACAGCCATGCTCCCCGGGTCGATGTTCTTCTCCACATCTGCTGTGCTTTCATTAATGTCTCCATCAACCTTATCTTTCTGGTCCTGACTCAGGAGTCTCCCAATGTCGACAGACTTGACCTCTCGGTTGAACATGCCCAGGTGCTGGCTGAGCCGGTTCTGGGTTATGATCACAGGGTTGGAGTTGCTGCACGCACCTGTTATGGCGGCCGGCTGGACCGTTCCGAGGCAAAAAGAGTGAAAAGCAGAATTCTGCTTTTGTAGAAAATATCGAGACGCCATTTTGGGAAACTTTTCTGCCTCTGATTTATGAAACTTGGCATTATTTCTCTCCCTCTTCGTCTTCCTCCGTTTCACTTTGAGAATTGCATTGGAGCCGCTCTGATGGACGTTTCTCAGATCTTCCGAGACGGGACAAGTCTTCGTCTCCAAACCGGCGGAGCTGGATGTCGGACCCCGAGGGAAGAAGCCGCTGTCTGTATTCATTGGGAAAGAGATGACCACCGACCATTCCCTGAGTCACCAACGCCGCCCCCCTGCGACGAGGACACCTCATTGTTACTTCAGAGAGCAAAATATTATCCGAGCTCATAATTCGCATTACGAAGGGGGAATGGAACCATAATCATCATCCTGTCCAACCTTGGCCATTGTGGCAATTCAGTAAGGGGCAAACGGGCAGCTGGGTACGAGGGGCAGCTGGCTAGGGCACGGTAAAGGGGGTTTTGTGCCACTTTACAGTTGGGTGCAAGTGGTTTTGGTGCTGATGCCCTGCCCATGTGCCAAGCTCTACAATCTGATCGCGTCGGCCTGATTTTGTAGCCGAGTTGCCCACCTTAAGGGGAGCAGGGACCCCTGCAGATCCTACCCACCCCTGATGGCGATCGAGGTAGCATATAACCTTGATCTGGTTCAGATGGGACTTGGGCTATCTCATGTTACGCTCACGTGGATGACTATAGCAACCGCATCAGCCATGTTTCCAGGACACGTGTAGATGTGGCCGTGCTGCCCCCTGCAGTATGTATAAACTCACAGACAGGAATCAGTTACTGGGTTATACATCCCACATACAGCAGGGGGCAGCACTTTACATGTCCCGCATCAGCCACATGTGAAATATATAGGTCTTGGGGGGGAAATGGCCCCCCATGGTCACCATAAGGAGCTTCCTATGGATCTTTATGGTTTCATCAATCCCTGGCTGATAAAATTAACAAGGTGGCTCCTAATTCCCCACCTAAATTCTCACACTATATAAGGCACATATATTTTATACATTACCTAATAGGACCTGCTTAAAAATAACCGCTGGGGTATTTATACACAAATACACCCTTCTACCGGTTTTCACTGGTGTAACGGATCAGCCTCTAACGGTCTCCTGCCCCACATTGGCGGGAATCACGTGACACTGACACCTGCTCCCCTACAGATTCGGTGTACGTCACGTACATTAGCATCCATTCAGGACCACTACCCCCACATCACCCCTCTGACTGCACTTGGTATGATCCTCTGCTAAGCTAGGGGCTGGACTAGCTCATTGTGTTTAAACTACAAAGGTGATCTCCCCTGTCGGGCGCGGTTGGTTGAGTCCGCCCCCCGATTCCCAAATCCCGCAGGGGGAGAAAGAGACTATGATTTCCGGGTGTACAGTGACACTTCCCGGACTGCTCCATCACGTGCCTGATGTGAGGGGGGGAGCTCATGACGCTTTGCATGGGAGAGGGAGAATTGACAGCAAGGATTCCCCCACGTGGATGGTTAATGGTGCGCTCAGGGAGGGAGGATTCCAAAGTTGGAGCCAGTGGAGGAGGTGAGTGAGAGGCAGCGTCTGCATGTGATACAATGTATACTATATATCGCTGGGTTCTATAGGGAGCGGGCCAGGAAGAGCTAAATGTGCTGTGTTCTGTACAATATATACAATATTATAACATTAGAGTTAGGGGTGTGATATATTTTCATATAAACACTGGGTGACATGATGTGGGTGTGTTTATAATATAGTCAGAGTCAGACCCATATGAATATATATATATATATATGTGTGTGTGTGTGTATGTATGTATGTGTGTATATATATATATATATATATATATATATATATCTAATAAATACATTTGAGAGTCTGGGCTTTATTATTATTGATCTATAAAGCGCCATCATGTTCCGTAGCGTTGTGTGTGTGTGTGTGTGTGTGTGTGTATATATATATATATATATATATATATATCTTGTATGTTAAAAGTACAGTCATGAATGGCTGCTGTAATATGTAATATGTCGCCCGGGTCATTAAAATATGTCCATTTCCTCCGATTAGAAGACGATGAGTGACAGGGAAGTGAACCCGGCTGCCGTCCCCACCCCAATGCCAGACACCCAAGGTGACGGGCGCTGGCTGTCTCTGGTGAGCGCAAATTCTCCTTACAAGCCAATCAACCGTTCAGTTTCTAATTACTGCTAATAAAGTTATTTAATCTAAAAAAAAAAAAAAAACCCAGCCTCCTAATCAGCTGCAGAGTGTTTCCAGGTGAATCCCCCTTTCTTATTACACGTGATCACCCCGTAATATATATATTTTACTTGCCATTTTTCACCTCTTTTTGGGGGGTCCTCTTGTTCCCCACCAGACACCGACAGGACTTGTGAGAATCCACTGCTTCTCCTCCAGTTTCATGTATTGTTCTTTACTGCGCTCAGCGGAACGGTCGAAAAGTGACCTTATCTCCATAGCAACCATTAGATGGTTCCAAGTAAATGGACCAGTCAATTGGTTGCTATGGTGATAAGATCTCATTTTATACATTACCCCCTATATTCGTCTCAGCACCGGATGAGTCCGCAGGCTTTTGGGTGTCTCCTGGTGTTTATTAAACCGATGCCGCGTGTCCGTTAACCCTTTGTGGTCGACTGGGAAGATAATAGTTGGGTTTCCTGCTTTTCAGCACAACCACTTTATGTCCACCAGCAAGGACAAAGAGCCAGAGGTCGTGTTCATCGGGGATTCCAACGTCCAACTGCTGCACCAGTTCGAGGTAAGCGTCCCGGCTCTCACATGACATTTTAGCATTCCCTGAAAAATTCTGATCATCAAGGCATCATTTTGTACGATGAAAGAGGTTTTTTTTCCGGGGAAAGGTTTGGCCTCTTCCACGGTTCCGGGAACAACGTATCTAATCGTGCTTTTAGCAGTAAGCACGCCAGTAGAGCCAGCTCCCTTTTTAGCTCTGCGCCTCTTCTCATCAGGTGTGGAGGGAGCTCTTCTCGCCGCTCCACGCGCTGAATTTCGGCGGGGTCGGAGATGGAACTCAACACGTGCTGTGGAGACTGGAGAACGGCGAGCTGAAGCACGTCAAACCTAAGGTGGGTTATCTGATGCCCCAGGCAGGGGTATTCTGGATTAAGAGGGGTCTTTGGGTCGTGACACAAGTAGTTGTGAGATGTGCTGGGTTCCCCGACGCGTTCTACGGGTGCGATGGTTCTAGCGTCGATCGTCTTGTGTTCCTTTCCTCAGATCATTGTGCTGTGGGTAGGCACGTATAACCAGGGGCACAGCGCTGAGCAGATCGCCGGCGGAATCCAGGCGATCATCCAGTGTATGGAAAAGAGTCAACCTCAAGCCAAGGTCATCGTTCTGGTGAGAAGCCCCCCTCCGCGTGATCGCATACCCCTTCGCGTGATCGCTCGTTTAACCGTTACTTAGCAGACGTGCCCCTATTTGCTGAGGTCTCGTGGGGTAAGACCGATGGTTTCAGCGACTTTGTGTCTCCCGTAGGGTTTGCTCCCACGAGGCAAGAACCCGAACCCGTTGCGGGAGAGGAACAAGCGCGTGAACGAGCTGCTGGCCGAGTCGTTGGCCGCGACACCCAACGCGATCCTCCTGGACGCGGATCCGGGCTTCGTGCACTCCGACGGGACCATCAGTCACAACGACATGTACGACTACCTGCACCTGAGCCGGCAGGGGTACACACGCGTGTGCCAGACCCTTCACCGCGCACTGCTGCAGCTCATGGAGGGCAGAGGCCGAGCCACGCAGAAGTAAGCCAGGAGGACTTCCCGAGAGCAAGAACACCCCCCCACACACACACACACACGGGGGACGTCTTCCGGAGCGGGAACCGCCACCCAGCCGAGGCTTTATCAACTTTGGTCCGTGGATCGAGACCATCGTGATTTGGGGCATCCATAGCCCTGTACCCCGTTTTGACCATGTGACCAAACGCTACTTATCTTGTTTTTATGTCCTTTGTACAGCGCGTGTTTTTTTTTTCCTTTGATATTTTTGGTTTTGTATAATTCAGTTAAAAAAAAAAGTGTAGTTTTTTTGTGCTTCTCCTTCTAGGTCCTCCTCACCTTCGCAGCGGCTTCCCCGTAGAGCCGCGTAAGACCCGTGATACACGTATACCTTTTACCCCAACGCCATTTATATTATTTAAATAAATTAGATGCATTGTATACAGCGACGTTTAATTATTCCACGCATCTCGGGAGATCTAAATAATAAAAACGGATGGAATGAAATGATTTCCTGACTGCAGGACGGCTGTAGAAAAATAAACAGCGAAGGCAGGTCTGCGCACGTACAAAAGTACTATATATTTGCTCATTCTTTTATTACTTTAAGAGCCAGAGTCTAATTATCGGCGTTCTTTCTCTTCGCCGTACGGAAAGCATCCAGGAGCGGGACCCTCAAACAAAATCAAACTGGAGTTTTAGCAAAGGACGGGCGGACTTGTGTCTGATTATTATAGAATATATTATATATATATATATATAAATATTATATATATATTTTGGAAGTATAACACGGACGCTGCTGCCTGCAAAAGCTGGGCCGTCGTCGCGTTGCACCGTGAGACTCTTACAATGCTGCTTCGGGACGCGTGGAAGTCGCGTTTATTCAGAAATCGGTTTTATTCCGATTCATATCAATTGTAACAAAACTTGCATATTTCAACACTTTGTACAAACGTCCAAAAACAAGGAGGGACCCCAAAGAAACAAAGGAGCACTTTCATTTCCACTCACTGATTCACACTCGTTCCCCCCAGCTCAGTTTCTTCACTCGTTCTTCTGCCTTCTTTCTTCGCCCCGCTATCTGCACCGGTAAGCAGGCCTCCCGGAGAACTTCCGCACGCTCTGCTGTGAAGAGCAAGAAAAAGGCAAGAGAAGAAGCTAAAGTGCAGGAATGAGATGGGGGTTGATATTTGAGAGAGTGAATGAGAGAGAGCGAGCACGAGTGAGGGGAGCGAAAATCCAAATTTCGTCCGAACCGAAAGGGCAGGAAACTAAATTTGTTCTCCGAAAACGAATTAATCCGAATCATTTTTTTTTTTGGGGGGGGGGTGTTCTTAGGAACGTGTTCTGCAAATTCTGAGAGCCGTTACACTGTTAGCTTTTTATCTCCGTGGCGTTCAGACACATTAAGGATGTTAACGCTTTCTGGATGCAGACGGCACCACACAGAAGAGATTCGTCTTTTTTTTTTATTATTTTTTTTTTATTACAGTAAGAAATATTGCACATGTTCAACATGTCTGTTCATTCTCAGTCTTCTTAACAAAACAAAACATAAGCACAAAATGCAGCCATGTTCTGACCCCATGGAGCGGTGGCAGGGGAGTGGGGCATTAAGGGGGGGGGGTGTTCTTCCCTCGCTTGCTCTAGTTCACGTGGGGTTAAAATTCAGGCCTGATTTGTGACGCTACAATAGTACGAGCATCACTCCGCTTCCTTTTGGACTGGATTCTTCTGGCATTTAAAGGAAATCACTCCCTCTGCCACCAAATGTTGGCCAGGAACCCGCCGCAACATTATTATCGCAACCCCTATCACACCGATTAGGCAGGCCCTGAAAGGGTATGTAAGCTGCTGCCAATACAAGGAGACATTTAGTAGAGAGAATGTTATGCAGCATCTTGTTTGAGTGGCAGGTGGATCGGCCAATGAAAACACAGTTAGAAATCAAAAAGCAACGTGATCCGCAAATAGTTCCCCTCCCCGGGGCGAAAAGATACCCTGTAACGGGAGGGATGGCCACATGAGCGCAGGTGGCGTGTATGTATATATGGCGATACATATATCTGAACACCAATGGTAACAGCGACAGTTCTGGATACATACAGCACATACCGCATCATCCCGGGTGGGGGGGGGATACATGGAAAAGCCAGAATTTTGCAAAGGAGCTAGCAATCCGCGAACGGCGTCTTGACCGGTTACAAGCACCGGGAGAAATTACAGGTTGGACAGACGGCAAAGCTACGTACTTTCTAAAAAGACCCCCACCTGTGTCTATAGATACCTGCGCAGTCTACAGGTAAACAAGACACTGAACGGGATTGCAATTCTAAGTGAATACAGGCTCCATACAGGCCTTTATGTAAAGCTGCCCCCTCGTGTATACTGACGGCACACACTTCCTACCCAGCCCAGCCGACGCCGTACTCGGTGCATGAATGTATGCGTCTCCATCCCGACTGCGCAGCCCTCCTTCCTTACCATTATATACGCATCGCTGTATACAATTGTATGTAAATGTATATGACTACACGTTCTTTATTAGCGTACAATTGTATATAATCACTAAGACTGTACACAGCCCTAAATCAGTGCTGTCCAACTCGGCCCCCAGCGGGAGGGTGGGTGAAAAACGTAAATGACTTATGAAACATAATTCCAATTATACTAAGAGGGCCGCAAGTTGGACAACAAGGAATTTAGTATACAATAGTATACATTACCATAGCGACTGTACTCGGCCCTCTGAGCTTACAATTGCACTACTTAGACCGTATACAGTCTGCTGGCAAAAAAGATGGAGGGGGGGTTGTGGACGAGTATAATGGAGGGGCAGTCTGTGGGCAAATATGTCCGTTACCATTGGGGGACGGGGAGGAATAGCGAGGCCACGTGCGCCCCAACCCCTAAGCTCCATTCATACGGATATATCCACATACGTGTATATAACTGGAATACACATAGTGCATACACGAGTACGCTGGCATGATCCGATCAGACTGAATTTAATCACTCGTCTTGCATAAAAATGTCTATATATTTTTTATATATATATTTATATATTTATACAGCTCTCGACAGTGCAGCTGCTGCTTATCCAACTAAAGTGTCTTAAGAAAATAGGATTTCCACTAAAAACCCCTCCCTATCGCCCAATCGCGGCACTTCTGTCCACGGCGACGGGACACAGACCGGTGCAATCACATGTGCAACGAATATAGTCGTCATCGCACCCGTGCCGTGTCCCGTATTGTCGGCCACCGTGCTCATGGCCCCTTATGCTTTAAGTGCACACTTCCCATACACTCGGTCATCGCTACGTTTCAATATCGCTCCGCGGCACGCTCTGCTATTCCAACGCAGCCGCTGCCGTCCGCTTCAGCGTCCGCTTCTAGCGCAGTCCGTGTCCCGAGCCACCGCCGTCTGGTTTGATGGCATCATCAGCCACGTGGGAGATGCCTCCACGGAAGCCCGGGGCGGCCCTGACCTCTTCAAAGTTTTACACAATTGGTTGACGTGACGTGGTTCCCGCGCTCCAAGTGGTGGGAGAGAGACGTGGCAGTGCCAGGTATGACGTGAGTCAATGTGCATATGTCTCTAAGGACATGACGGCACTGCCTTGTGTCTCTCGCCGGTCACACAGGAGCCTCGTTGCAGGTTGGGTGCCCTCTAGGTAGCCTTCAAGGGAATACCGTCGCCAGCAGAGTCTACTCTGGAGCGGGTGGATTGTCTATGCATGAAGAGCAAAGTTTAACGCAGATGGACTAGTAGTTAACCTCATTTCGGACTAGGGTATCCTTCAAAAGGAGGTTGCCCACCAGTCTCGGAGGTCACTTTGGTGGCCTACACATCGCGGGAAATCCTTGGCCACTCATCTGCTGCTTGAAGGTTCAGGAGGTTCCTGGCCGCCTTCCCATGTGGTTTCGGGGGGCTCGCTTGGCCTCTGACCGGAATCCTGAGGGGGCTGCATGTCGGAGGGTCCGGCCTCTGATGTGCTGGGGGAAGGATGCTCCGAGAACGGAGGAGGTTCCGTGGGGGTCGCCGCCTGCATGATCTTCTGACGCACCTCGCGGATCTTTAACTGCAGACACACCTTGGTGGGGAAGATGTCTGAGAAGCGAGACTGGAAGGCAGCCGTGGCCTGAGCTGGAGGAGCAGAGAGCCGAGAGTCAGCTAATAAAACCACAAAGGGCCACAAGAAATATACAAACGGGGACAGAAAACAAAACACGCTGTGCGCCTCACTAACAGGAGACGCTCGCACACAATCTGGGTAGGATATGACCATTTTAACCATTAATGGGGGAAAATAGTATAGTATTAAAAATGTACATTGGTACAAAGATACGCAGCACAACTCGGCTCGTAGTTTCACCCAATTCCTGTGCGGCTCTGCCAAGCAAAACACTCACTGATGTCACCCGGGCCCCAGGATGGATTTGGCAGGAAAAGCTGCAGCAACTTCCCTCCAAATCTCCAACGGTCAACAAGAGGAACACTGCGGGATTCTCTGGGAAGATAGACCCCCTGGTGCGGGACTATACAGACAGAATCTGATGGCTCGGCTGCAGCTCGCTTTTCCTCATTCCCACACTAGCACGGTTCATTCATCATATTTGATAATCCTCTCCTATCACCCAGAACAGAATAGCTCTCCATGGTCCTTTCCGCTCGTCATATGTCATTACACATGCCTCTCAGCATGGCTCCTATTCCCACCTTCCCCTCATCTCCCCCTACACTCGCTATATCAGCCGCGGCCCTATCCTCATGGAGCCCGCAAGGAAAAAAAAAAAGAAACAAGGGCCAAACATGTCTCCCCTGTGAAAACTTACAAGAAGGAAAGAAGCCGTGTTCTTGGAAGAGCTGCATGACCAGGGCTCGTCTTTGATCCAGCGTGCGGCGCAGCGAGGAGTAAGGGACCTTTTCATATTCCAGCTCTGCCAGCATGTCATCGGCCTCACTTCCTACACGACGGAGAGAGACGGACGATTTGAACACGCGATAGAGGCACATGGGGCGGAAAAAGAAAAAGGTAGAACGGCCAAAAATCTTTACCTGTTCGTTCAAAAGTGAAGATGTCCCCCTCGCACTTGGCGCTCTTCGGTGTGTTGGGCTCAGAGCTACAGCTTGAGCGCCTGCGCATTTTCCTCTTGGGGGATATGGGGTCTTCCGTGGAGGAGTCCAAGTCTATGAGAAGAGAGCCAGCGTGACACATGACGACAAAGCATGACAATTAACAAGATACACAACTCCGCGTTGACAGGGAAGGGTTCCAGGCATTAGCCAGGCTCCCTAAGTCTCGCACGCACCTGTAGAGTTCTTGCGCTTCTTGCGGTAGGATCCCAGGATGGCGCGAGGCGAGGTAGCGAGAGACTGCAGCGTAGGGGAGGGCAGCACCTCTTCGGGCTTAAATTCGGGAAGTTCTGCAAATCGCTCCTCAAAATCCACTTCTGACAAGACCCTGCTGGGAGTGAGAGTAAACCGTTTCCATGAACTGCGGCTAGAAGCGCGCAGCGGTGGCGCACCTGGACGCTTTAACCCCATGGAATGACTTGTTGCGGGACTCACTTGTCGACGGAGTCGAAGGTCTTCTTCAGGGGCGGCGGACGCACTTTCACTTTCTTGGCAGGGACGTCCTTTCTTTCGGAAGCCTCGGGCAGGGATCCCGAAGCCCGTCCAGCATCCCCCGACGCACCGCTTACGCTCGGGGCGGCAGGAGCGGCTGCAGGAGAGGAGGGCGGTGGAGGGGCAGGCGAGGCACTGGCCGTTTCTGCGCGGCTCTCCGGCGCATTCACTTTCCAGTCTAACGAAAACTGGTCGGAAAGAGAAAATATAAAATTTGGGGGTTTCCCATGTCCCGCTCCAGTGCACGGTAACGGGGGGGTCAGAATATCATATACCGAGTCCGTGTAACATGAAAGCTTAGAAGAGACGCCTCGTATGGGACGTGGGACGTTATTGGGGACAGCACTGGAATTTGACGGCGTCCAGAACTTACCCCGGCCTCTTTCTTGATGGTGGGCGACTGCGGGGACTCTCGCTTGTCATCTGGAAGCACGGAGGCTCCAGTCTGTTGAGGGGAGGCCGCGGCTCTCTCTTCTCCCGTACTTTTCGCCCACCCATCCCGGGGAGAGCGATCTTCTGACCCCCTTTGCTTTGCTTGTGCCGGGTCTTGAGAAGACGCAGGAGGGAAGGGGTTCGCTGAGGCTGCGGGGGGATCTTTTGGGGTTTCTCGAATCATTGACATCCCACGAGGCTCTCCTGGGTACCTAACGTACAATCAAGAGTTTTATTTGTGTATAAAGCACAGCTCTCAACTCTCATAGATCCCATACCACTGCCATCAAAGAAAAGCTACGTTAATCTGCTTTATTTCATTAAATACACTGTTTTGGGAGTTGCCATAGAAACTGTAGAGGAAATTTGAGGCTGGAAAGCCATTACAATTAACTCTCCTGTAGGTTTCTGGGGTGAGGTATCATTACTACGTTACCTAGACTCGGCGTTCTCCTCCCGCGGGGGCAAAGGAGAGTGGCGCGGAGCGACGCGCACACACGAGGACGATGGCGTGGTCTCGTATGACCCCACTGGAATGTTGGCAATGGCAGCTTTCACTTTCTGAGGCGGCTTTGGGAGGTTCCGCTGAGACTTTGGTGTCACCAGACTGAAGGTAACCGAGGCAGCTGAAAAACAACAGACCGATAAATAAAAGCCCATTACCGTGAGGATATAAGCTACAAGAAATCTGTATAATGAACAGGTAGTAAAACCATGTATGCTGAATCAACAAAAAGAGTCCCACACTACGAAACCATGCATCGCCTACCAGTGACGGTGGTAGCCTGCGTGGCACTTCCTCCGGTACAGGGCACTAGCGGAGCGCCGATTGTCTGGGGGGACGTGATGGCTTTGGGCAGGATGGTGGCCGGCGCGGTGGCCATAGTGCCCGTGCTTGCCACGGTGTACACCAGGCTCTGAGCGGCGGGAGGCGCTGGAACGGTCAGGGCGCTGGAGCCCACGGTGGGGTAGATGGCCGTTAGGACTTGGCTACCGCAGGACGACGACACTGGAGGTGTGGAGGCTGGAGAGACCGCCACGTGCCCCGGGGTAAGAAGCTGACTTTGACCTGGGACAAGCGGAAACACTAATAAGATACCAAAGAATAATGAAAAACACACGCAGGGCACCGCGGGGACATAAAAAACACCCAGCTGGGCGGTTATTCTGAAACCTGCATTTTTACCCCACTTTCATAAAACTCAGGCACAAGATGCCTTTAATATACCCGATATTGAGATAAACCACCATTTATACATTTTCTCAGGCATGCGGAGGCAACTTCAGCGCAGTCATCAGCATCACGGCAATCTGTCGTACCTGCTAATAACGGCTGGACGATTGCCTGGCCGCTCGGTCCTATGGTTGTAAACCCAAGGGCCATGGATCCAGCGCCAAGTTGGGCTTGAACGCAACTTGCAGAACCTGGGGCCGCTGTCTGGCAGTGGGAGCTACTGGTCACCAGAGGGAGCGTGGAAGCCCCCGCGGAGGGCACATACGTGATCCTGACAGAGAGAAAGAATCGGGTTAAATCGGCCAACACCTTGAAATCCTACAGGTATGAACAGCGTCACACACGGACCATCGGTCACACATGGACCATCGCTTCTGCCCACACTGACCACGTGTGACATAAAGCTCTAAACTCTCCTGCCCTGACCTCACGGTCTGGATTCACCTGAATAACTAGGAGGTGCCTCTAGTTACCTGGTAGAGGATGGCAAGATCACTTTCTGCGGCTGGGAGGATGCCGCCATCATGGTGGCGGTGGCCATGGTGACAGGGATAGCACTCTGGAGTGTGGAACTGCCCGGGTTTACTAAGGCACTCTGGGATGGAGCGGGCGACTGCACCACAGGCATCGGAGTGATCTGGATTATCTGTGGCGAGAGCAAAAACGATGAGTGGACAAGCCGGCGATAGACTAAACCAGACACGAAAAAGATGGCTGCCTGAAAACTCAGGGCTGGAGTATAATAAACGAGCGCACTACGCGAGGAGAGCGGCATGCCGCAAGCACTCGCCTTACACACTACCTTGTTGGCGGCTTGGCCTCCATTTTGGACTGGGAAAGGTGGGGCGACTAGTGGCAACTGCGTGGCGGGGCCAGTCCGTACGGTGACATGAGGCGCAGTCATCGGCACTAGCATCTTGCCCTGAACCGGAGTGCTGGGAGAAAGGATTCCGGTGCCAGGCAGCAGCTGGGTAGAACTGCCCGGAGAGGGGGCAGGAGACACAGACTGAGCTACAAGATATAATAAGATAAAGAGGTAAATATACGTGGGGGTGAGAGAAGACAACCAAATATAAATAAATGAAGAAATACCTACCTTTACTAGGAGCGGAAACTATTCCCAACGAAGGGCTGGCGGCTGGACCGGGTTGGACAATCGGAAGGGCCTGAGGGGCCGCGATGACCTTGGCGTTGGCAGGCGGGAGGGTGAAGTGTATGCTTGCCGCTGTGCCCCCCGACAGCTGCTGTGGAATGGTGGGTAGGATGTACTGCACCTGGGTGATGCTGCCCCTTTTGCCCTGGGCGGCGGGGACGAGCTGCTGTGGTTGCAGGATTCCCAGAGGAACGGCTCCGTTGGGACTCCCGGTGGGATTCTGCGTAATGAATTGCAGTGCGGTTACTGGAGCTGGGGCAGCCCCGGTCCCGGAGCTGGGTGCCGGCTGTCCATAACTTGGGGCTCCAACCACCAGGTTGGTGACCAGCCCACCGGTTGGCTTGTTTTGTGAATGGGGTGAAGGAGCTGGGGATGCCAGATGTTGAATTGGCTTCCTTTCGTGGGCATACACCACCCCTATGCCCACAGGTGAGCCGGGTAACCTGCCCTCACACAGATCACTGCTGCTGCCGCTCCGGTGGACCGGCAGGGGCTTGCTTGCAATAGGCACAGGCGTGCTGCTAACCGGTTTCACCACATTGGTGACCGCGGTGGAGGCTGCTTTCAGTCCGGCGGACACAACACCCATTCCTTGGGGGCCTGACACAAGCACGGTGCCAGCGGCGGGTACCTGCGCGCGGCTGTCAGCCGGCCCTCGGGTTCCTTCGTAGAGCCTAGGCGCTGAGGAGTAAACAATGCTGGAAGGGTGGGTGCTCTGCAAACTGGGCAAAACCAGGGCTTGAGGTGGACCCGAGGAAATGACGGACTGAGTGGTGCAAACGGCGTACTGACCAGACAAGGCACCGTCCACCGAGACCTTCTGCCCACCGCACTCTACACTCCGCTTCCTCTTGTAGCCAGCACTGGGGTCCACCATGGTGAAGCGCACTTCTGGGGGTCTTTTGGAAGGATGCGGTGCTGGGGACCTTGGAGGGGGCTTTGCAGGTGGCAACGGCGGATATCCACGTGGAAAAGATGCCTGCGGGTGATCACTCGGTTTGGGAGATTGCGAAATGTTCGGTGCTCTTTCTGATTTCAGGTCCTCGGAGATCGAATAAGCGCCAGACAACGAGGAGGGTCGAATAACGGGCGGAAAAACGCCCTGGGGAGGAACCTAAGGATTAGCATAACAATAGTAAATACACATAACCTTGCTTTATGACTTCATTACTTCTAGGAATGCACCTCGGTCACAGATTAGTAATTAGATTACCGGACACTCTCCTCCAAACTCACCTTGTCCTCGACCTCGTCCCCAGATACGCCGTCACTGTCGCTGTCTGTTACACGCTCTTTACATTTCAGGTCTATGTCTGTACAGCCAAAGCCATCGTCCGCTGGAGAGAAAGCAGAATGGCGAACAAACATATGACAAGCAGGACAAAACATATGGATCGAGCGAGCTATCATTCATCAACAGCCAGCGCCATCGCATCACCTAATAAAGGTAACGCTTGCTCGGACACACTCACCGATGACATCATCGTCGCCTTCTTCCTCACATATAACCATGCGCTCTTCATCACTGGTCATGTCCTCGCTGACTGTGCGCTGAGGACGGTATGAACCAAGCAGGGAAGGGCAAGTTCGGGACGCGGGGCACGTGGAGGCCGAGCTGTGCGGGGGAGCCGGGAATGTGGCGGGTTCTGGGGTCTCGAACGCAGCTTTCTGATTAGGGTATGGAGAGCGGCTGGAGCACATCTACAAGACAGACAGAGCTATGAGTCTTTGGTGCTATTTGACCAAATCTTTCCTCCGTGGATCTGAAAGGACAAGGTTGACCTTTCCAGTAGCTGAGGAAGGACCATAAAAAGTCCATAGACTGAAGCCGGCGCAGTAACATGGCTGCCCCCTCATTAAAATACAAAAAAAAGCCGGAATATACTTTGATTGGTCCGAAAACCAGCAAATACGATTGGGTAAAAACATCATAAAGGATCCAGTCCAGGTGCTGGAGCCTTAGCCGAAAAAGCCTATTGTGTGTAAGCCGGAGAGATACAGGTTGGATGGCACTACTACGCTGCTCGTTTCAGGGGGCTACACGGGGCTTCCTTTCTCCTGTGGGTTCTTTACCTGTTTTAGCTCTTGCAGAGCCTGGCTGTCCTCCCTGTGCTCAATGCTCTGCACCGCACTGTGGGAGAAAGCCCGTGGTCTGGGTAGTTGAGACGTGGAGCTGGACGAGGGAGGGAGGCGGTCCCCTGGGGGCAATCCAGATGAGGGGGCACCCAGCTTTGTTTCAGACCCCAGAAGGTGACCTGAAGGGGGTCCTTCTAAGGAAACTGTAGAAAACAAGATGCGGAGAAGAATAAGAAACAAACATTATGACGGGAGAGAGGAAAGAGGAGCGGAGGGGCACAAGAAGCAGTCTAAAAAATACAGAAGACAGGGCCAGGCTGTGACATCTCACCCCCTGCGGCTGCGGTGGTCCCGGTCTCAGACATGCTTCTCTCTCTCATTTCCTTGTGTATCCCCCAGTGGCCCGGAAGGACCGGCTTCACGTCCGAGCTGGATTTCTTGCGGTCCTTGTTGCACCATTTCCAGTCCGGATGAGCCTTAAAGTGTGCTTCTTTCACCTTGGGCACACAAAGAGGGGTCACTGAGAACCAGCCTTACAATATCAGACCGCCCGGGGTCACATAACGCGACCAACCCACCACAGCAGCCGACCAAAGCCCAACTACTCCAACGCACATCAAGAGTCAGCCGAAAAAAAAGCCCTTAATAACCACGTTCTGACTCGGTACCTGAAAAGCCAAGTCGTGATACTTCTGCTTCTCTTTGGGTCCCAGCGCATACCACCACTCCCCGAGGATCTTGCTCACGGTTCGATTATCTTGATTTGGGTGCCGCTGGTGTACCAGAGCTCGGTGGCGCTTACTGAAGATCATGAACGCGTTCATAGGACGGCGAATGTGATCCTTCTCTCTCTGATGGAGCCAGGGAAGAGAGATTTTAAGAAGTTACGAAGTCGAGCGAGGCAAGAAGGTAGAGGTAGGACGGCCAAGGCAAGTAGCTTACTTTGTTGGGGCTGCGTCCATCTTTCTCCGAAGAAGAGTCTCGATCCTTGGGCAGGGCGCTCAGCGACTGCGTCCTCCGCTTCCCAGCATGCACTGGAAGCTGCAACTCTGCCGGCGCGCCAGAGAAAAATCTGCAGGGGGAAGACCACAAACCGGTAAGATGCCACGATCACAGGAGGACATATTAGACAAAGCCTGTGGCACGGCTACAACGACCGGTTACACGTGCGTATTATAAAAGCAGATGCTATGTGCTTATACAACTACAAACACACCTACTGCGTATAGCGCTGTCAGTGCAACACAGCGTGACACGTCTAAACCCGTACTATATTGTCCTGCGCGGCACTGCGGTCACAGTACGCGTGTCACATGTCTGCGCCATACTCTGTCCAATAGAACAGATTTCTACAGGAGGGAGACACAACCGGCACTACTCTGCGGCATTGAGTTCCGCAGACCGGCAATGAAGCCCACTCACGCGTCATCGTGGTCGCTCTCAGTCTCGCTATCCGCTCTCTGGTCACCGGCCGCTCCCTGGGATGCGCTTTCTTGGTGCTGCGGCTGTTTCGTGAGCTCCTCGCTGGGTGGCGGAGGCGCAGCATCTGTGTGGGGAGCGCCAGACCTCTCGTCCTCGTTCCCAGGCACGGTCATTGGCTCGTGTGCCACCGACGCAGACTCCGGGGGCTCTGAGGAGAGTAGGAAGGAGGTCATGTGATCACAGAGAATGGGCCGGTAATGGGGGGGGGGGTACGGGTTTGATCGGGAAACACTTCTTACCTTTGCTCTGATTTGATGCCCCAGGGTGACCGACGGGTTGCTGCCCCTCGGAGGGTTGGACGGAAGAGTCAGGTTGGCTGGGAGCTAAAAAAGGTACCAAGGAGTGCCAAGGGAAAACGGCGACAGACCGCGGCTCCACATTAGTCCAGACTGAGAAAAAAAAGGAGAGGGGACGGGTTATTCACAACAAAACCATCATCCATACATTTCCCCTCTTTCACATCCGACGTGTGATACCGGAACTAAAACCGTTAGACGCTGGTTCCTATTTCAGCCAAGAAACCTACAGAGGAACCAACGTGATCCTCGCACCCCGGACACAGGTCCTGGGTATTTAAAAACACATGTTGCAGGCAGCCAATCGAGGAAGAGGCCCGATGCATGTCAGAGGCTTCTTTTGCCCCGTCTGCAGTAGTAACCCCCCCCGGGCGAGCCACGACGGCGCCGTAAAACCAAGTAAAGGGCAGGGTATGTCTACGAACAGCAGTATAAGGCAGCCCCGGCGCTGCGGGTAACAGACCGGCACAGTCGCCCCGCTGCCGTCACCGCAACTGGAAGCAGAAGTGCTTGGCGGGCACCCAGGCAGCGCGTTTGTATGAAGGCAGAACGCACGGGCCCCGGGCCCATCAGGAAAAGATCCTTTGTTCAAGTTCCTGTTTTCTCAGACTTGCTCTGACCTCGCAAACAGCCCTGAGACGTACACGGACACAGCCGCACATGTATATCACATGCGTGTGCGGACCGGGGAAAAGAACAGAGATGTAAGAGTTGCTTATTGATCTTAAAGACAGGCGATAACACTAAGGGTGCCGTATGTGTCGCCGCGCAGTTAGCGTGTTCAGGAGACGGTATTACGCGTTCCACGGCTGTTTGTTTTTCCAGATAGAGATCCTGCCGTCCTGGTTATTATTCAATGGAAATTAAATAAATATGATAATATATACGACCTTCAACAAGAGGACACGGTCTAAAACCAGCGGGTCAGAGGCTTGGATATAACAGAAGGACGATTCGCTTCACCGAGATGGTGGTAAATAAGTGGAACAGGGTCCCAGCAGACATGGTAGAGGCTAATATGCATGGGGTAGAATAGAGACACTACATACGGTACAAACACCAAGAATGCCCCTCTAACTTTCAGGGGGCTTAACTGATGCCAGACCACCCAATATACCCAGCACGTGTTCCCATAAGGCCCCTGTAAGTCGCCGGAAAAGGTAATAATATACGGCGTGGTAACCGCACCATACACAGCGAGGACTCCATGCCTCAGAGGGCACAGCACATACCCCGGGGTCAGAAGGCTGCGAGGGTCCCGGCCCAGCACGATCTATTTCTCTATAGTATACAGCTCCGTTTAGCTAGGCTATCCTTTTATCACTACAGAGGGGTAAGAGCATTTACCCGAGTCGTAAGTACGGAAGCCAGAAATATATATTCCCAGTAGAGATGCCAGCAGTGGTTTGGGGCAGAAGATACGATGATTGCAGCGTTTGACACCGCGGGGACAGTACCTGCGCGCTCGGAGGCTCGCCGGCGCATACAGAGGGGGTACGGCTGCGTGGAAGGGAGGGGGCCGGCGTTTGCAGAAATACGTCTATTTACACTGATTTGTGCATGTGTGAAAATGAACCGAGCGTGTTTATTCAGATGGGCTCTTAGGTGACGACTCTATAACCCCCCCCCCCAGGGTCCAGCCACCGCTCCATCCGCCGGACCAACCTGCCCTCTCCAGGCATCCTCAGTGGTCTGCCTTCCCACTTAATCTACTGTTACCCAATCAGAACCCAGAGAACCCCCCACTCATTCACTAATAGCCCTGACCAAGCTCTTTAAACACTTTAACCCAGGGTCAATGCCAAATCTAATACCCCTTCACACCAGGGGCATTTAAACATCAACCTCAAACCGAACTGAAAACAACTGCCCCGGTGCGGTGTAATACCCGCCTGCCAAATTCTCAGCACTAGATTTGCTTCTTTAACCCTTTATGCAGCCTCTTGCCCTTCACTCTGGAACATCCCTGATCAGATTTGGCCAAACCCCAAAAGCTAGGAAGCCCTGGCTCCGAAAATACGTCTTCTGCCTTTATATAGCGACGCTCATAGAGACAGCCCTCCCTACAGCGCCAAACACTTCTGCCCCGCGCTACGCGTAGTACCCCTCTCGCCGTACCCCAGATCCAGACCCCCGTATGACAGACGCAGCGCCCGGCTTTGGCATTTCTACGAAAGCTATCGGCTCTCTTCTCAACGGGCAGAGAGGCGCCGGCGGCACACGGCGGTGCTTCGGCAGAACAGAGCCGGCGCGGCTCCCTGGTGGGCGCACGACTCGCGATTAAATCATTTACAACCAGGGGCAGGACCAGAACGGGGAGCAGAATGTGTCTGGGAGGGGGGTGCGGGGGAGGCGAGCGACTGGTGCAGTCCAAACTCCTCCCACTCACTCCCTCCAGGACTGCTCACACACATCTACGCGCTGCTCCTGCTTACATGACCTCAAACACACACAATCTCCCAGACACATGTGCCACCATCGCCCACAGCGTCATACGTGCCACCGGCTGTCATGCACACGCATGAGTAGCCGTGTCCCCTGGCATGCCCCCGGCAACCCAATGCAAACCGGCTACACTGGTGGCGGATCACATAACTCCTACAGGATTAGATGCAAGGTAATGGTCTGCGCCCGGCCCGTGGTCTCGGCTGCTGCCCCGTTACTCTAACGGCGGGGCAGAAAAGTTTCGGAAGGTGGGGGTAAAGGATCCGCGCGCTGCAAGAGATGCACTGACCGAACATGCTGAGACTGCGGTTGGGAGCTGGCCTCTCCGAGGAAAACATGTTGACGGGCGGGCTGGTCCCTCGCCACCGGCGTCACGCTGCCACGGGAGCCGTCACTGTCTCGTCAAGGCGAGCATCACACGGCTGAGCTGCCACTGCCCGCTGAAGCCACAGCCGCTCATACTCCCACTCTCATCAGCCGACGGTAAACAGATCTCCAGTAACAGACTGGCAGGACTCGGCAGTCTCCTCTAAGACGAGGGAGGGTCTGTCCCAGGAGGCTTAATGAAGACGGTCTCCAGGCGGGTGATGCCAGGTGCCCGTAGGTGCTGTCACAGCGCGCTCGGTGATTCCCAGTTACACCCCAAGACCCACTTTAATTTGGGTTCGGCGGCACATCGGTCAATCAGCGTCTCCTTCAAGGGATGTTGGCAGAGGCGGCATCAAATCCCCCCAGGTGCCCTCTGCTGCAGCGCCACGAGGGGCATGTCAGCAAAACAATAACAAATGCTTGTAAGAGTCGGAGGGTGGGACCCGGTGGGGTCAGCAGTCCCTGGGTGGGCAGAGGAGGCGCTTCTCCCAGCTGTGGTGGGCAGGGGGCTCCCCCTTATGGTGTCTCAGGTGCCCCCCCGTCTGTTTGCCTGGCAGGCTGCCCACAGGTAGAATGTCGGAGGAGGACACACACAGCCGGTGATACCCAGGAATCCCCGCGCTCTGCTGCAGCCTCTGTGCTGTGTGTGTGGGGCAGGGTCGCTTGTCTCCTCCTTCCTGGCCGTGTGGAGAGTGCGCTGGGCCGGGGTCTCAGTCCTGAAAGAGTCCCCGCAGCCTGCGTTTCCCTGTGGCCTGTAACATGCTATCATTAGGCACCATTCACTCTCCCCCTCTGAGGTGAGTGAGAGAGGGAGCAGGGGAGGGAGTCCTGGCCGCCCCCTCCCGCACGCATGCCCCCTCCCGCACGCATGCCCCCTCCCGCACGCATGCCCATTTACCGCTCTCATCGCCCATTGGCCGGCCGCGCTGTGTCATTCACATGCAAATGAGGACTCGCACGCGCTCGGCCCGCTCATTGGCTGGCACAGGAATGTCAGTCATATGCAAATGACGGACTACCTCCTGGCTGGGCGCTCATTGGCCAGCCCTCCCTCGGCGCAGGGTAATGAGGTGACGTCACGAAGCCGTGGGATGAGGATTGGCTGAGAGGGATAGGAGGGGCGGGGGCTGAGAGGAATAGGAGGGGCGGGGGCTGAGGCTGAGGGGAAGCGGGTCGGATTGCAGTGAGTGGAGCCCCTCGTACTGTGTGTGACACACGGGGCAGGGGGAGGGGGCAGTCAGTCGGGGAGGGGGCAGTCAGTCGGGGAGGGGGCAGGGAGCGCTTAATGTCCTGCTACAACCTCCTCTGAGCAAGCAGGAAGGAGGATGGGGGTAGAATCTGAATCATGGGGGGGTCAAGAGAGCAAAATGGGTTAATATATACAGTCACCACATATTATCTGCCCCCTTCAGACCTCATCACCTTTGGCCTAGATTTGTTCTTGGGACAGGGAGGGGTTAAATGGTCATCACCCCCCAAGAAGAAAGTGATTGCATTGTCTCCTGTAACACAGGGCACTGTAAGGACTACACAATCTGGTGCAGGGTTACTCTGCATGGAATGCAATGTCCAGCAGCCACTCCTTAACGCAGTGACAGATAGTAGGGGGTTAATCGTATAAAGCTGGGGAAGGGTTAATCACAGTGACAGTAAGACAATACCTCGCCTTCCAGTGCAGAAGGTAACGAGAGTAAACAGAAGGCTTGGCGGTAGTTTGTTGCATGCGCGGCTGTCGGCTCCACAGCAAATATTTAGGAAGGATAATCCCAAGCGGTGTCTGTCCCTGGGGGCCAACGGGCATCTTGGATAAACACTACTGTGTGCCCTCTGACATCTCTGCCGTGATGCCAACACAGCGTGACAAACAGACTTAATACAGTCCCCAAAGCACAACGTACACCCTCTCATACACCCCAATACCCCCAATCACACGGTATATACCCTGCCAACACGCGGTATACACCCCAATACCCCCAATCACACGGTATATAGTATACCCTGCCAACACGCGGTATACACCCCAATACCCCCAATCACACGGTATACACCCCAATACCCCAATCAAACCATACTCTCATACACCCCAATACCCCCAATCACACGGTATATACCCTGCCAACACGCGGTATACACCCCAATACCCCCAATCAAACCATACTCTCATATACCCCAATACATCATACTCTCATACACCCCAATACCCCCATCACACAGTATATACCCCAATACCCCACCATCACGTGGTACTGTCATAGATGTTATAACCCCGCCTTTCCCCTGTAACGTCCATCTATGCCGGGACTTCGCTCTACAGCTTCCCGTTTACGTGATGACAGCATTTGATGAAGTCATCACAATAAGCAAGGAAGATCACTGCTGAAGTCATTAAATAAAACGCCAATACGATGATGCGTTACCAGGCCTTTCTCAGCGACGGCACGGAATACGATGGAGCTATAT
Source organism: Spea bombifrons (assembly GCF_027358695.1). Classification (NCBI taxonomy): domain Eukaryota; kingdom Metazoa; phylum Chordata; class Amphibia; order Anura; family Pelobatidae; genus Spea; species Spea bombifrons. The sequence continues at coordinate 29,606,964 of NC_071098.1, forward strand.
AAATGAATGAATGAACGAATGAATAAAGCACTCGATTCCGAAGCGGCCCGGCACTTTCCGGGGCCGGGTGTTACGGTCCGGGAGGGCAGACCCCTCTCCCGTGTCTTACAGGTTACAGCGTTACGCGGAATTCCAAGGAACGCGGGTTCTGCATCTATTCCACGCACAGGCATTAACCGCTATTTATCGCCCCGTAACCCCTGGCAACGCCTCTTCTCCTGCCAGGCATTTAATGGGATCCACATGCCGGCCGGCGGCTCTTAGTCACTGTCCCCTTTACACATCTGGAAGTAAAAAACTCTTCTCCCCCCCCCCCTCTGTACTCCTGGAAGCCACTAACTGCCCCTCCATCTCTGTATTACCCCCAGGAGAAATCCGGGGGGGGGGCAATTACAGTCTAGGGTTTCTACAGTGAATTCACAGCAAACATAAAAACCTGGCGCTATGGAGAGGGGGGAGAGGGGCCGCTCTGGGCCGTGTGCCTGGAAGTCTGATGTACGAGGGGAGGTAACACAACCCGACGCGATATAATGCAGGATATCATACACCCGCCACATTCTGCCTTTAAATCCCAATGAAAGTCTGATTAACCCTTTGGGTGGTGACTTAGACTTTCCCCGCGCTCCGGTCCGGTCCACAGCGTTGAGATCTGCAGAAAGCATCGCAGGAGATTCACGAACCTCAAAGTACGGCCAATCGCCTTTCGAGTGACCTCGCTGGCAGTGCAAGGGTCAACCGCAGCGCTAAATAACAGCCTTTTAAGCCATTTCTGATACTTTTAGCAAATCGCCCTCGAGTAGAAATGATTTTACAGCCGAATATAGAACTAAATGAGACTCCAAAATATTTAATATAATGCAGGCGAGTTACTAATATTTAAACACCAAACAAAAACATCAACACATAATAACAACAACACTTTGCTACAATGTAACAACTGACAACCTTCCAGTGTGAACACGCGCAAACACACAGACGCACAGACACACACAACACTACACACACTGACACCCCACACACACACTGCTTTAACGCCCCGCCCACACGTGCTATTCCCACGGTGACCATAGCGCGCTCTGATTGGCTGGCCCCAGTTACCGCAGTTGTACTATCGGTGTAATTGTTTATTTGTGCTATAGATAGCGGTGAGTCACCAGCATGACACACGCTCGCCACGAAATACAAACACAGCCGTGTATACCCGCCAGCGCACACAACCACGCCACGGTGAAACGCGTGCACACGCCGCCTACAGATGGCGGGCGCTGTACAACGGGATAGTTCCAATAATATGCACCGGGCAAAGGGAACACGGCTGGGCCACACAGAAGGCCACTGTATTTATCACCGTTATTATAGCACCGCCATATTCCGCAGCGCTGTACAACAGCGGCCCTCCTGTATCTGACCGAAAACCAAAAAAAAAAAGTCACGTGCACAACCCCTCCGACTCAATAAAGCATTGTAGAAAACGCGAATCTGGTGGCAAATTTCAATGTAACCTTATCACTATAGCAACTCCATTGGTCGCTATGGTGATAAGATCACCCTTCATCCTTAACACTGGATGCAGAACTCTGTAATGTAAACGTTTCTCACAAATAACAGAAATATCACAAAGTCCACCTTGGGCAGGAAAGGAACGATGAACATTCTTTGCACAATAACAACGTCTTTATTCCACCCCCAAAAGAAGTGCAGAAGCCATTAGCCTCCCACAAACCGTCTCCCAGGACCGGATTATTCAATAATGTGCCATAAATACATTTATCTCTCTTTTAAATCCAGGCCGATGACTAAAGTATCTACTAATGCAATCTGCAGGCTTCCCCCAGAGACCCCGGTTAACTCTTTAATCCCCCAGATGAGCATACAGGGAGAAGCGGTGCACCACGCTGCTCGCCCACCTGGCACTCAAGGAGTTAAGCGGTCTGGCGGCGGTTTTGCGGCTGAATGTGCATTAAGCTGGAGGGCCGGGCTCTGTAAGGCTACCCTTCCTAGGGAGAATTCTTTAATCACATAAAACTGCGCTTATTAGATTGTGAGCTTCTGAGCCAACCAAAATCATAGGTCCAATAAAAGGACTGCTGGGTCTTTGTATCTCCCGCTGAATAACGGGACTTGTTCTGGAGTAACATGACCTGACGGAACAATACGAGCTTTATCTTATTCTCCGAGGACACTTTTTGGGTGGTGCCATTTTGTTTTTGCACAGACCCCTCCACGAAGGGCCACAGACTGGGTCGGTCAAGGTGTCTTTAGCCTAACGGAGACGTCTACGATCGGTGTTTTCTTTAAAAAATATGAAAAATATAAGTTTTCTGAGGATTTTGACAGCCTTGGGGGGGAGTGAAGAGTTAATCTGCTAAACTGGAGAAACAGGCACGGGGCAGGAGGCCCAGCCAATCCAGTGCCGAACAAGACGGAGCCAATCAGGAAGGAAGGCAAGCCAGAAGCTCCACCCACTACAGCCTACAGGAGTCAAGTGAGTTCATGATAGTAAACAAGAGGAGGGGGAGGAGGGGCTGAACATTAGTGGTGGGGAGGAGAGGCAATGATCAAAAGGCAAAACTCATAATAAAATCATATAGAAGGCAGAGAGGAGGAGAAGGAGGAGAGGAGAGGAGTCACTGGGGGGGGGGAGAGTGAGATAAACACATCAGCAGAGAACACTGTGTTCTTTATTATATCAAGTGACTGATGTACAGGAGACAGCCCTAAAATCAGCAATACTGGGGAGGACTGAGGATCCGCAGACCCTGGGGAGAGAGGGCCAAGTGCCCAGCCTGGGAAGTCACACGAGTCATTAATAAAAATTAATAAAGGTCCAGGAGAACCATCCTGAAGCCTCCAACTTATTCCATCTATTACGATAGAGAGAAAGCCATTAATAACATCAAGACACGCTATTACAGAAGGAGGCAAGAGCCCCCCCCCCGGTCTCAAGAGCTTACAATCTATTAGATCATACTGAGCTATATATCGATCAAGGACAATTGTGGTACAGGGATCACCAGATTCACTCCAATGGTTTCCATGGGGATTGCTGTATATTTAATACCCAGTTATAATATCATACTAGCCAACCTTCACCGCAGTGAATCGGGATGCCAGGGGGCGGGGCTTGGGAGGTGGAGTGTCACTCAAACTGGCAGCGCTACTGTGCATGCGCAATATGCATTCTCAGAGACACAGTGAAGGTAACAGAGGGGGTCTCATCTGGTGAGACATTAAGAGACGAGGTACGACTTCCCACCCCCCTCTCGAAAAGACCACCGGACTTAAACCCACATTTCTACAGATCCCGGGGATGATCAGTTATTCTGCCTACAAAGTAGTGTGTTCCATGGGTTGCTATGGCGATTGCACTGCTTTGCAAAACAAGTAACATGTTTGACCAATAAACCATATCATCGGGGCTGCGGATTATGAGAATTGGAGACTAAAGAGAGCTAGAGGGCAAGCTCTTCAGGACAGACAAATCTCATGGCCTTTCCACGCACCGCACAAACATGAGAAAGCAAGCCTTTCCGTGCGATCTCACAAACATGTTATGATCACGTGTGCTGCTCTGTACACGGCACGTACACAGCGAGGGGAGGGCCCACACGGGACCGGCTTCTGAGTCACGGCCTGGAATTAGAAGCAGATTAGGAGCGAGGACGGGTGGGGACCGTGCTGATCGGCGCTGGCCTCCACCCACTCACACTCTAGTCTGGCAGCCGGCCCGCTCTCACTCGCTCTCGGCCCCCAGGTTGGGGACCTGGTTATTTATAGCACTAAAGCGCTTCACGCTAACACTGTAGCTCCTTCTCTACCTGCGCCTCACCTGCTGGTAACCCGATCAACAAACACAGAGAGAAAGACAGACAGGTCCCTCCTACAGACTCAACGCCTACTGTACAAACAAACACATTCATACACACACACACATTCACACACACGCTATTGTTCAAAGGTTTGGGGTAACTGAGCTGTTTCCATGAAAATCAAGGAAATTTCTGGCTGTAATATAATCGCAAAAGGGTTTTCTAACCATCAATTAGCCTTTTAACCTTAAACATGGATCAGCGAACACAATGTGCCATTGGAACCCAGGAGTGATGGGAGTGATAAAGGGCCATTGGAACACAGGAGTGATGGGAGTGATAAAGGGCCATTGGAACACAGGAGTGATGGGAGTGATAAAGGGCCATTGGAACACAGGAGTGATGGGAGTGATAAAGGGTCATTGGGACACAGGAGTGATGGGAGTGATAAAGGGTCATTGGGACACAGGAGTGATGGGAGTGATAAAGGGCCATTGGAACACAGGAGTGATGGGAGTGATAAGGGGCCTCTGTACGCCTATGAAGAGATTCCATAAAAAAAATCAGCCGTTTCCAGCTACAATAGTCATTTACAAAATGTGCTTTTCTTTCAAAAACAATATGTGTGTTATATTACAAACTGATTAAATATCCAGGTTTCTGGGCGCTCGGAATGTTTGCTGGGTGTGAGGGCATCGCAGGGTTCTCCGGCCCTGTAAGTCACAACAATGTAAATAAAATCCATTCTTCTTCCGCTAAATACCCCACCCAGTAACATTTGATACTACTGACCACTCATATAAAAAGTCTGAGTAAAGCCCCACCCCCAGATGAAAAGTGTCCCTCTTCCGCCATATTGAAAGCTGGCAGCTTTGCCAATCTTTCCATTTCCTAGACGTGGCGGGTTCGTCTGCCTCCTGGGACTCTAGTTGCCACCTGTAGACGGCGTGAAAGGAAGCCGGCTTCGGTTTCTGTTCCTGGGCTCATACAGTTTAAGGTCACGGCGCGTCGCCTCTATTCTGGGAATCCTCACTCACTGATCGGTGCCCGTTACTCACCGCCTGATCTCTGTTTCTGGGACCGGCCCAACGCCGCATCCTGAGCCATTTGCCATAACGCTACGGAAACAGCAGCTGGTACCCCCCCAATACACTCCCAGTGCCTGTCCTTATAACAGCGCGGCTCGGCACTGAACCCACAAAATGTACATCCAAAGAACCGCATTTGTTAAGCACGCTGCTTAAGTACTGTAAAGAAGCACCAGCAGCTTGGACACAGTGCTGAGAAACAGAGACAGTGGAACTGCAGCCACATAATGCGCAGAATGAAGGAACTGCAGCCACATAATGCGCAGAATGAAGAAACTGCAGCCACATAATGCGCAGAATGAAGGAACTGCAGCCACATAATGCGCAGAATGAAGGAACTGCACCCACATAATGCGCAGAATGAAAAAAACTGCACCCACATAATGCGCAGAATGAAGGAACTGCAGCCACATAATGCGCAGAATGAAGGAACTGCAGCCACATAATGCGCAGAATGAAGGAACTGCAGCCACATAATGCGCAGAATGAAGGAACTGCAGCCACATAATGCGCAGAATGAAGGAACTGCAGCCACATAATGCCCAGAATGAAGGAACTGCAGCCACATAATGCGCAGAATGAAGGAACTGCAGCCACATAATGCCCAGAATGAAGGAACTGCAGCCACATAATGCGCAGAATGAAGGAACTGCAGCCACATAATGCGCAGAATGAAGAAACTGCAGCCACATAATGCGCAGAATGAAGAAACTGCACCCTCATAATGCCCAGAATGAAGGAACTGCACCCTCATACTGCGCAGAATGAAGGAACTGCAGCCACATAATGCGCAGAATGAAGGAACTTCACCCACATAATGCGCAGAAGGCAGGAACTGCACCCACATAATGCGCAAAATGAAGGAACTGCACCCACATAATGCGCAGAAGGCAGGAACTGCACCCACATAATGCGCAGAATGAAGGAACTGCACCCACATAATGCGCAGAATGAAGGAGGAGAAATGCCAGGGTTGCCCACCAGGGGGCAGTATGTCGCTTCCAATCCTCAGCGAAGGTGGAAAAGAAGTGGAGGGGCAGACATGGCATTCGGCACCTGGGTACAGGGTGCCTGGGGCTTCTGTGGGCAGTGAAGGGGGCGGGTATCAAATGCTTGTATCGCGATATACCCTCCCCATTATGCAGGGGTAACTATCCCCCCCCCCCGGCCGCCCTTCACTAACAGTGTCTGGGATCCTCATCTCAAGAGGTCGTGTGACCGTGACTCAGCGTCTGGCAGCAGCCTGCGCAGAACAGCTCCACTACCCCTACTGATAACAGTGGCTGCAGCACATCGCAGCCACAACTGCGCAACAACACTGGGGCTAGAATGCCAAAGGCTTGCATGCCGCCCAACTGTCCCGCTTTACGTGGGACAGTCCCAATTTTGCCACTTCATTCTGTAAGCTCTACCTCTGTCCCAAAATAGTTCAGCGGGATTCGGGCTACAATCCTGCGGTCCTAATTACATTCTCCGGTGTCTGGGGCATACTGCGCACGTGCAGAAATGTTTCACTAAAGTTTCACTTTCCCGTCAACCACCGACTAGATTGTGAGCTCCCAGGAGCAGGGCCCTCTTAGCCCCTCGTACCGGTTTGTTTAAATTACTCCACTGTTTGTAACAGCGCTACGGAATCTGCTGGCGCTATGTAAATAGAGGTAATGTAGCGCGGCCAGTTTGAGTGACAGCTCCCAAGCTCCGCCCCCGGTAGAAGTTGGGAGATATGGATTTGTGAATCTGCAACTATCACAGATCTCAGCCATGTATATATATGATATATATATATATAATCTATAGAGCGCACTGTGCCTTTAAAGACACTCCAGTGAATATAAATATATATATAAATGTAAAGTAAAGGGAGCCGAGGGTTCGGAGGATCTATAATAGGCCGGTAATCGCTAACAGGACGAATGGGAAGATTAGTGGAGGAGGAGGAGGGCGAGAAGTTCGGAGATCCATCAGGAGCGCGCAGATAATTGCTTCCAGAGTTGTGAAATCGTTTCCCACAATGCACTGCGGGGCTGACAGCCGGCTCTTGCGTTATTGAGCGCTGTGGAAATATACGTTAAAGGGACACGTTATCTAAACGCAGTTTATCGTTGTCCACAGACTGGCGTGTATTTCTCCAGCTGTTGCGGGACTAAAGTTCCCATAATGCACCGCGAGAAAAAGGAGCTCTCTGAGCATTATGGATTTGCTTCCGTAAAGCTTTTACAAAGAGGTTGATGCGTCTCCAGTGGACGTGGGCCGTGGGCCAGATCCGGGCAGAGCACAACTCCGCGCAGTATGCATCCTCCGGTGTCCTAGACAACCAAAAAGCTGGACAGAGCTCGGCAGGACTGCATGGCAAAAATCGAGACAGTTAGGAGGCATGGGAAGCAGCCATTAAAGTCATTCTTTCACACGTTACTAACGGCTCCATCTGCCACCCAGCAGCAAAAGATGCTCCCATCTACCACCATCGCTGATAGGCCTTTCTGGGAACCCACTCCCATTCCTGCAGAAGTACACGACTCAAATTTCATGGAGAGCGAGATGCTCCAATATTAGAACACGCTCATAATTCCTGCCACCCCCCTAAACCAGGACAGAATGAATGACAGGGTGATCGTGAGTATGAGTGAGTGTGTGTGTGAGAATGAGCGAGAGTGAGTGTGTGTGTGTGTGTGGGGTGCTTATATATCCTGCACACATCCCTGACCTGTATGTGCAATGTTATGATAAAGGGCCCCCCCAGACTGTTAAAGGTGCCGTCTGGACAATTTACCCTTGAATGCCAGCAGACTGTATGTAATGCTTTCCTTACAGAGTCCAAAGGGTTAAAAGGGGCAGTCCAGTACATGGGGGGGGGGTGCTCGGGGCCAGTAATCTCCCGTATTAATGGCCTGCACTCCACGTGTACTCGTCTCTACCACTTCTGCTGGGAGACTGTCCCATCTATCTACAACCCTCTCAGTAAAGTAAAACTTCCTCATATTCCACCTCTAGTTTTAGAGTCTGGTCTCTCTCCCCCTCTCCCCCTCTCCTTCTCTCCTCCTCTCCCCCTCTCTCCTGAAGTTTACTTCATGCTGTTATACGGGGACTCTGCGTGCTCTAAAGAGGAATTCCACATGACTGGAAGGTTTGTCCAGAAAGTCGGATTCTGAAACTGAAAGGGTTAATGTGACATCCAAGCCAGACAAAGCCTCCATTATCCTAGAAGAGGAGAGTGCTCAACATGAGAGCGAAAGAGCGCGAGAGCTCAAAGAGAGAGAGCAGAGAGAGAGAGAGAAAGCGCAGAGAGAGAGCGCAGAGAGAGAGCGCAGAGAGTATTCAGAGAGAGCGCAGGGAGTATTCAGAGAGAGCGCAGGGAGTATTCAGAGAGAGTGCAGAGTATTCAGAGAGAGTGCAGAGTATTCAGAGAGAGCGCAGAGTATTCAGAGAGAGCGCAGAGAGTATTCAGAGAGAGCGCAGGGAGTATTCAGAGAGAGTGCAGGGAGTATTCAGAGAGAGTGCAGGGAGTATTCAGAGAGAGCGCAGAGAGTATTCAGAGAGCGCAGGGAGTATTCAGAGAGAGCGCAGGGAGTATTCAGAGAGAGCGCAGAGAGTATTCAGAGAGAGCGCAGAGAGTATTCAGAGAGAGCGCAGGGAGTATTCAGAGAGAGCGCAAAGTATTCAGAGAGAGTGCAGAGAGTATTCAGAGAGCGCAGGGAGTATTCAGAGAGCGCAGAGAGTATTCAGAGAGAGCGCAGAGAGTATTCAGAGAGAGTGCAGAGAGTATTCAGAGAGCGCAGGGAGTATTCAGAGAGCGCAGAGAGTATTCAGAGAGAGCGCAGAGAGTATTCAGAGAGAGCGCAGGGAGTATTCAGAGAGAGCGCAGGGAGTATTCAGAGAGAGTGCAGAGAGTATTCAGAGAGAGCGCAGGGAGTATTCAGAGAGAGCGCAGGGAGTATTCAGAGAGAGCGCAGAGTATTCAGAGAGAGCGCAGAGAGTATTCAGAGAGAGCGCAGAGAGTATTCAGAGAGAGCGCAGGGAGTATTCAGAGAGAGCGCAGGGAGTATTCAGAGAGAGCGCAGGGAGTATTCAGAGAGAGCGCAGAGAGTATTCAGAGAGAGCGCAGGGAGTATTCAGAGAGAGCGCAGAGAGTATTCAGAGAGAGCGCAGAGAGTATTCAGAGAGAGCGCAGAGAGTATTCAGAGAGAGCGCAGAGAGTATTCAGAGAGAGCGGAGAGAGTATTCAGAGAGAGCGCAGAGAGTATTCAGAGAGAGCGCAGAGAGTATTCAGAGAGAGCGCAGAGAGTATTCAGAGAGAGCTCAGAGAGTATTCAGAGAGAGCGCAGGGAGTATTCAGAGAGAGCGCAGAGAGTATTCAGAGAGAGCGCAGAGTATTCAGAGAGAGCGCAGAGAGTATTCAGAGAGAGCGCAGAGAGTATTCAGAGAGCGCAGGGAGTATTCAGAGAGAGCGCAGAGAGTATTCAGAGAGAGCAGGGAGTATTCAGAGAGAGCGCAGAGAGTATTCAGAGAGAGCAGGGAGTATTCAGAGAGCGCAGGGAGTATTCAGAGAGAGCGCAGGGAGTATTCAGAGAGAGCGCAGAGAGTATTCAGAGAGAGCGCAGAGAGTATTCAGAGAGAGCGCAGACAGTATTCAGAGAGAGCGCAGAGAGTATTCAGAGAGCGCAGGGAGTATTCAGAGAGAGCGCAGAGAGTATTCAGAGAGCGCAGGGAGTATTCAGAGAGAGCGCAGGGAGTATTCAGAGAGAGCGCAGAGAGTATTCAGAGAGAGCGCAGAGAGTATTCAGAGAGAGCGCAGAGAGTATTCAGAGAGAGCGCAGAGTATTCAGAGAGAGCGCAGAGAGTATTCAGAGAGAGCGCAGAGAGTATTCAGAGAGAGCGCAGAGAGTATTCAGAGAGAGCGCAGAGAGTATTCAGAGAGAGCGCAGACAGTATTCAGAGAGAGCGCAGAGAGTATTCAGAGAGAGCGCAGAGAGTATTCAGAGAGAGCGCAGAGAGTATTCAGAGAGCGCAGAGAGTATTCAGAGAGAGCGCAGAGAGTATTCAGAGAGAGCAGGGAGTATTCAGAGAGCGCAGGGAGTATTCAGAGAGCGCTCTTTCGGTGCCGCTTACAGGCTGTGGATTAGATCGCTCTGGGCTGGATTTTTAGAACCATTTCAGTAGTAAAGGAACAGCATGTGGCTGCCACAGACTACATTTCCCACAATGCTTAGTTCTATATATATTATATTATATATCTATAGCTGCAAAGCACCCCGGGATTCGCCACCTACTCCAGCGCTCTACAGACACAACAACGCGTTGGAATCCCCGCTGACCCGGAGATCACTGCCGGTTATCGCAGGAAGATAAGGCCTTGGTGTGTTTGTTTATCTAACCGATATATATGATATTTCATTGTCCTGGGCTATATGATATCTCCATGGTAACTGTACGAAGGAGAAGGGTCTGCGACGTGTAACACGACTGCTCCTGTGCAGCTCATTAGGTACCTATAGGTTGAGCACCTATAGAGAGAACGGATATCGGCAAAGAAAATGACGGAATGGATCATTTGGGATTTGGGTACAAAGTGGTTTTATCACCATAGCAACGCATTTCATCTAACTTTTGAATATACCCATACCTGCGAACTCCCCAGGTTTTGCCCTGAAATTCTGGGTCACCACGCCCTCCTCTCCGCCCTCTTCCCCTCCAACCAGGATGAGGAGCCGCCCACCGACCGACCCCCATGATGACGCAATAAAACCCCTCACCCATCAAGGGCCACACGCTCACCCCACTTCGCTGCTCGACCCTTACAGTCTGCAAAGGGTTAAACGAGAAAAAGTTGCAGTAAAGAAGGTTTCGCTGGTTTAACGTATATACCGTATATATATATATACATCCAGGCGCAATCGAGTAGAAAAAGGAGGAAAGAAAGCGGGGGGCGCTCTTCCGAAAAAAGCCTGGAAGCGGTCGCCCCGGTTACCTGTTGCCGAGAGACAGCGTTGTCACTGATGACGGGAACGAGACTCCCTTAACCCCGTCCTTACCAGGCACACTTTAACTACCATTGCAAGGAACCCACTCTGCCTTACTGAGAGGGTGGTAGATGAGTGGAACAGCCTCCCAGCAGAAGTGGTAGAGGTTAACACAGTGAGGGAATTTAAACATGCACGGGATAGACATATATCTCATAATGCCACGGGAGCCGAGGAGAACTGTCCCAAAACCCATTCCTCCGTTTGCCCGCCAGGTACTGAGTATTACTGCGCCCGGAATATGCCCGTAGGCCAAGCCACCCCGTGCCGGCCCTCCGAGCTGTTATCCACTACACTTTAACCGATCTCCGCAGACAGGATCTCTGTGCGATTATTATCGTTGTTATTATTTTGTAATTAATTTTTTGTTATTATTTTTGTTATTATTTTTGTTATTATTATTATTTTGTTGTTATTATTATTTTGTTATTATCTTGCTGTTATTGTTATTTGACGATCTACCAGACAGAGTCCCACGGCACAGACGAGGCGGCCTCGGCCTGTCCCAGCGTGTGAAAAGAGTCCGAGCGAGTGCGAGTTCGGAGCGAGTGTGAGTAAGTTTGTCCCTCGCAGGCACCCGCAGTCTGAGACAGGGATAGGTTCAGCCAAGTGCCAGCTCCACGTGAGTGGGTTAGAGGCCACGTGCTCCGTGTAACGTGTGTGCGGGGGCTCGGTAAGGCCGGGTATGCTAAATGCTAAAAGTCCTGCCGGCTCGGGGCTGTTCTGCTGGCTGGGACAGACGGGGATGGACGGAGGGGAGCGGGGATGGACGGAGGGGAGCGGGGGGGGGGGTTGGTAATGGCAGCCAGTTCTCACGCTAGGGCCTGTAACTGACACGGTGCCAGCAAACACAGGAAAAGTCCCACGACAAGTCCCAGCGGGTAACCCCGGCGTGATCCAGCCTGCTGTGCCTGCGCGGCCCGGTGCCAATATATATACCGCCCCGGCACGTATACAGCAGGCCCGCTATATGAAAGAAAGCACGGGGTATGCAGCAATTCCACGGGTACGGTTACTTACTATTTTTTGGCATTTAAATGGTCAATCTGTGGTGAAATATTAACCCATTAATAGCCCGTCGTGAAGATTCTATGTAGCGACTCATCAAATGTGTCACCCGAACGGCCCTAATACCGGCCCTCATGGAAACCATGACTTGTCATAATTTAAAAGATACACTTAATGGATTCACCTGCATTCAAGCAGGGAGATCAACCATAACATACTGGGAGCAAAAGCACCAACTGGCGGTCCGGCCCCCCTGGACCGTTGCCCTTCCCTTACTTTCCCCACCCTTTCTACAAACGTCGGTTCTGCCCCTGGTGCTTAACATGCCAGGGCAAGGAAATAGAGCGCTATACCCTCGAGACATAACTACAAAAGAGCAGTGAAAATATCAGACGGTTACCCTGCAGTCAGAGCGCCGAACGCAATCATTCTATATAATAACAGCCATTTATTTCATAATCAAATATTATTTTATATAAAACATTTTATTCTACAAGCCTTTTTTACTTGTCTTTAACTCTTTCATTCCAGCTCGGCTATAGAAATGTTTAGTTTTCCCTAATCTTGGATTTCTAAGAAATAAAAGGCGTCCAGGACGGAAGCAACTGGCTCTGAATACCTACTACCCCCATCTAATAACCTCCGCATACCCCGAGGAGGCGCGCAGGCATATACCCTGTTAGGGGCTACCTGCCTCCCAGCCAGGCATTTAATCCAAAGCTAAAGGCCTAGGTGTAATGCAAGGAAGTTTTCCTTATTGAGAGGGTGGTAGGTAAATGGAACAGCTTCCCAGCCGAGGTGGTAGAGGGTAATACAGTGAGGGGATTTAAACGTGCATGGGATAGGGATATGGCGTTCCTCTGCACTTGGGGGCCGGGCTTTCTCCCGTCAGGTTATATAACGGGTATACTTAGACGTGTGAAGGGTGTAAGAATATCTCCGGCCTCGTGTGCCACCCTCGCCGACACCTCCTCTAACACCGCACAAGCTGCCAGGTTGAAGTCACACTTAGAGACGCGTTCGCAGCTCGGGGTCCGGAGATGAGAAAGAAGAGGGAAGCGGAGGGACGAGAGGAGGGAGAGCAGAGGAAGCCAGGAGGGCTATGTCAGCAGGACGGGGGAGGGAGGAAAGGAGCAAGCAGATACGGGGTAGAGAGAAGAGATAGAGTATGGGGGGCTCGGAAGAAGCTTGGTCCTCCTCAGGAAGTGCGAGAGGACCAAGATAAGGCCAGATAAGGATGCTGGGAGTAGTAGTCCCTACTTTCTGACCGACTGTAAGCTGGCGGCAGCAGGGCTGCCGTACACTATATATCTATACTCCATATGGACCTGAATGTAAAAAAATATGGCCGCCGCATGCCCATGTTACAAACGTAGCCCACCGCGTCAGGAGGATGGACCCGCTTTAGATCCAAAAATAGATTAAAAAGGTCTTGTTGAGTTACAACTCCCACGATGCTCAGCCAGCCAGGGAACCCAAGCATAGATACCAGCCGTCGCAGTTCTGTAACGCGTCTCACTGGCTGCGTGTAACAATGTATGCATCAAAAGAAATGTCAGCTCCTACAACAAATGGCAAAAACCTGCAGAGGTACCAGCCAAGCAGAACATAGCGCCAGATCCGCCACCCAGCGGCTGCCGCACCTCAACTCCGAGCACGCTGAGCCAAAGCAAAGCTCACAAGGAATCGCAAATGGCCAACTCAGGCTTTATGTACACGTGATTCACACTGTAACACAAGCAGCGTCTAACACCCCCCCCCCATTACATATAATAGAAAGCGAAGCCGTCCCTTACCTGTGCCGGGCCGGCCCATGATGATCTCCTTCTTGGGCGCGGGGTGGCTGGCGTAGTCGCTGGGGACGATAACTGGCAGCAGGGCTGCAGGCGAAGGATGGAAAGCCACGGGCTGGAATGGAGAGGAGACGCTGAACACGGCCGGAGGGTGGTCCGCTGGGCCGGATGAGGTGCATGTGGCAGACTCCCCCGTGGCCGGTTGCCCGGAGGGCATAGTTCGTGCCACACTCTGTATCTGCGTGGCATTGATAGGCACCGGAATCTGAAGCTGCGTTTTGGAAGGATGGTCCTTAGTGCAAACTTTAGCCATGCGTCGGGGGCTGCCACCCCCTGCCACGGCGGCCCCCATGCCACGGGATCCGCCGTCCGGGGGTTTCTCCACAAACTTGGAGGGAAGGGGCACATCGGGGTTGCGAACAATAACAGGAGAGTCTCTCTGCACCGCGGGCACGCGGCGGACCGTTGGGCTAGGGTCGGAAGTCAGGCCAGCAGGAGGGGATAAAAGCAAGGATGGGGATGCCTGCTGGGAGCGGGAGAAGAGGTGGCCAGGGGAGCGGTAGCCGGCCGGCGTGGAGGGCGTTGGCGTATGAGACACAGAGTCCACTCCCGAGTCCATGCTGTCGCTCTTCTGGAAGTCCGCGGCGGAGCTGTTACTGCCGTGGTGGGAATCGGGCTTCCTCTTGCTGGGGCTCATGGGCACGGTGAAGGTGAGGTTGGTCTGGAACGAGGGTACGATGCCCGCCGGCTGCCTCTCTCGGTGGTGGGGGTGATACGACATCTCCGGGGTCAGAGCGGCTCCTCCTTTTGGGGTGCTGGCGCTCACGTGCCGGCTCCGGGCAGCCCGCTGGATGACGGGGGAGGCGTTGATGGGGCTGAAGTTAGCGGGTCGGAAGCCAAAGAGCGGTGACGGAGAAGGGGACGGCGTGGGAGAGAAGGGGGACTGGTTAGAAACGGGTGAGAAGGACGGGGTTCCGGACCGGGAGCTGCCCAGAGACACCAACATATTGGCAGCTTCACATTCATCGAAGTCAAAGCGCGAGAGGTCAGTGGGGGCGACGAGGCGAGGCCGGGAGTCGGTGCGGATGCTGCTCACCTCGCTATCCCTCGAGGTGTCATCCCACTCGAACTCCGCGCTGCCCTCCCGGCCTCCTCTGCCGTCGGACATGCTCTCCATCTCCTTGGTGCGCATGGACAGGTGTCGAGAACAGTAGCCGCGGCGCTGCGATTCTTTCATGCAGCTGTCTCGGGAGCACAGCCTCCTCCATTGCTTACCGTTGAATTTCTTCCGAATCCCGTTGGGGGTGCACACCACGTCCCCCTTCTTGTATTTCTGCTGGGCAGCTGTCAGAGGGGTCCGGGAACGGGACCCCGGGGTGCTACATTTATCGAGCGAGACGCTGCTGCAGCTGCTGCGGCTTCCCGCGTCCGGGCTGAGTAACGGGGACTGCTGTTCTGGCAGGCGGCCCAGGATCATGCCATACGCCGGGGACTTAGGAGGAGAAAGAATATGGTGCTGCGCAGAAGCCACTTTCTCCTCGCTGGCCGGCATGCTGAAACTTATCTTAGATACCTCTGCATCTTCCAAATGCTTCTGCTCGGAGTTACGTAGGGGCTCCGGTATCTCCATGGATCCCCCGGAGGCCTTGCCCATAGGTAGAGACGTTGCAAATCTTCCTAACGTCTGATTTTGCTTCTCCTCTGCAACTCTGTGGACTATGACCATCGGTTCTTTGCACCAAGTAGAACGCAGGAGCCTGATGTGAGCGTGAGGGATCCACCCGTAGTCGCGGTCCCTCCGGCCAGGGTTCTGCTGGAAACAAACCTTGTAAGACAACGGCTTCTGGACTATCTCCACCACGCTGCCCTCTCGAAAGGTTGTGTCTCCGGTGGCCACGCACGCGCATACCGCCGCTCCTTCCTCCACGTCGCCCGGTTGCGGGATCTGGTCTAGGAGGACCGGTTCCTGCGTTACATCCAGGAAGGCAATGGTCTGCTCCCCGGGGAACTGCACAGCCAGTTCACGGTTACTGCACACCTGCTTCACCTGGCACACGTGGAAGGCATCCCCCTTCCTGACCAGAACCCTCTGAGGCTGCACCCGCCGCAGGTCAAACTCGGCCCAGGAGCTCCGCGGCGCCTCTACTTCCGCACTTGCTTTCTCCGTTTCCTCTTCTAGGTCTGCCGAGTGCTCGCTCGCCGTGTCCGTGGAGGAGGAGCGCACAGAAGGGCACATGTCTTCCGCAACGAGAGACGGAGTCACCGTCTGATCCGCGCTACACTCCTGCAAAGCAGACGGCCCTTCGCTGCTGCTGGACGAGTCCTCTTGGCCCTCCTGTGCCCCGTGGCCTTCCACGTACTTCTTTTTGGGGGCTTTGGACTTGAAAGTGGCAGTCTTCCTGCTCAAAGGCATCTCCCATCGAGCGGGGTCGTACATTGATTTGTTACTCAACTGGTCATCGCCGGAGACCTCCGAGCACAGCTGAGATTTCCCAGCCTGGGTCTCGTCCTCCACCTTCCGCTCGTGCACCGGCAGGTCTCCAGCCTGCGTTGGCGTGCCCTCTTGGGTCTCCGCCATGCCTCTCGCCGCCAGTTCCACCTTCATCTGCATCCTCCTCGCAGCCACCGATGCCAGGAGCTGACCCGAGCCTTCAGCCACCTCTTCCCCTTGTTCTGTAGCCTCTTCCTCCTCCTGCTCCTCTTCCTCCTCCTGCCTCCCTTCCTCCACTTTCCTCTTTGGTTTCTTTCCTCGAGTGGAGTTGGGGGTCTTGCTGTGCGATGGGCCTGTACTTTTCTTTACCGGTTTCATCTTCAGGTTCCTCTCTTATGAAGACGGCATCTGTCGAAGAAAAAAAACAAAAAGGCCAACGCGTCATTCCGGAGAAGAAACATCGGGGTCAACGCGACTAATTCCACCAACCAGATCCACAATAAAGAAGAGGAAAAAAATGGCGGCTCCATTCTATCCTCCATCCCAATACAACATAACCAGCTCTCTACACCTACGTGATTCCGCGTCATACGTGACACCCATCGTAAAACCTCGCACCGGCAGAGGTCCAGCTACCGGCGACGATACGAGGTTTATATATATCTTCAATCATTTACAGAGCAATCTATGCGTGGAGTTAATATTTAACGGTGACCTTAAACGCGCTAAAAACATATACACACATACACGCACACGCTCCGTGCATACCGAATCAGAACATAATAGAGAAGAGCAGATGCCTTCAAAGCGCAGAACCTCGGCACACGCAGGATAACCACAGGCAGCGGGGAGAATCTGACGGTCATACGTTACACTTCCTCCCGACGGCATTATGACATGCAGACATACAGATACACACGGAGGGGGAAGCGTGTGCGCGCGGACACACACACACACACCGGCAGGGACCCGGCGTACAAAGGACCGGAGCTTACATGTCCTTACATGCAGAAAACGCAGAGGGATATGCACAGACACGCACCCACACACACGTACACAAATAGACATGCAAATACAGACGCGTGCAGAGTGCCGTGTACAGCGATAAATCACGGAGACGCGTCCGGGCGCACGAAAGCCCCGATACCCCGCGTGGCACACGGATAAAGAACATACTCACGGAGGGACGTGTGCAGGCAAGCGCCCGCGTACATACATAGAGCGGTTACCCCGTACACGTGTGCGCATAACAGAACACGCCGCTCTAAAAAGGGGGTTTACACGCGGGCTGAGACACCCAGTCTCCCGACACCTACGCCTTTTCTAGCCGCACTTCTTAGCACCCCCCCTTACTAATAATCCCAGTGACGGAGCCAGAGAAGGCAAGGAATTCTACGACCCCCCCTGCAGACCTTAAACATACTAGATCGTATGTACGCGTGTTCCCGTTCCACATACAAACATGAATATTATATATATATATATATAAACATATATAAAGAGGCGTAAAAAAAAAGGTTTTATATATATATACATATATATATATACATACACACACACATATATATATACAGACATATACACACACACACACACACCGGTATATATATATACACATACATAGTAAGGGTGAGGATAAACACGCTTTGCTACTGTTATTTTATTTTAGATTTCTGATCTGCGATTAAAGGAAAAGCTAGTTTAGCACATGACATCATTATGATTAAGCATGACATCACAGGGCTTTAGAAGAAGCAGCTCTGTAGTCTACATCCCTCTGCAGACACATGCCACGGGCCTCACCCTTTCACTCTCACCGCCTCATAGTTTGCTCGGGAAGAGTAAATATTTCTGGAAAAATAAATAAATTCATTAAAGCCCCGGCATCTGGATTGTCCGCGTATAATAATAATAAATAATAATAATAATAATAATAATGAGTGGCCCCCCCCCGGCTTTACGGAAACACCGAGCGATAGCGAAGAGAGTTTTCATATGGAGAGATGATGATGATGATGATGTAATTGTGGTCGGGTTGTGGACGGTCATACGGCTGAACAGGAGACATTAACCCTACAGATCACGGCGGCGACGCGGTAACAACACTCCAGAGGTCGTCACGGCGATAACAAAAATGTGATGTTTGCCCTACGCCGTGTGTATTTACTCTTTTGCGGAAAGGGTAATAACAATAGAGAGGGTGTTGGATGTCAGAGGAACACCCGCATTCTTTGCCATATGACACGGAGACGCTCGAGTCCTGCATGTGGACAGAATGCCGGTCTCTGCCCTGTGGGGTTTAAGTTGAACGGTTACGATGCGGGTCGAGGGTTAGACTTCTGCGGGGTTCAAGTTCAACAGCATAATGGGGGGGGGGCAGCAGGATGACACCAGCAGCGTTACACCGATTGTCGCTTTCGACCATTATTTCTGTGCAACGTTAACGCCGGGTTTGGATCAAATAGCCTCGGGAAGAATAATAATCATTTCCAAGCTGGGGGGGCAAAGGGCATTATAATGAGAGCCTGGGGTAAACACAAACAGGACCCAGACAGACCCCCGTCACCCCCCCCATACCAGGCAAGTACTTAATCTTACACCTGGCAGTGGATCCCCTTTTTCACTAAGGGATCCCCCCCCTCTTCCGAGTCACACGCACAGCAGATCCCCCCCACTCCAGTGAAAAATCATGTTTTCCATAAATACATTCAAGGTTATGCTTCCTTTCGAAACTCTTCGCAGATCTATAAAGGAAACGCAAGCTGATCCTTTTTACTGCTACACACCTCATGCTGCAAAACCGCATGGGGGCCGGTACACCCCCGCAGCATACGAGAATTGTCCCGTAGAAACCCTTTCGGTGCCAGAAACCCCGGCGAAGGCACGGCTTTGGGGCACCGATCCGGCACTGGAAGGGTTAACCAGCGCCGGCTCTGCTCTCCCCCCCCCCTTTCTTTCCTGTGCAGATCACCGGCAAGCGCTTGCACAAGTGGAAACTCCCCGCACATAATGGGCAGACAAGATATGACCGCCGGGCACCGAACACCCTGCCCCGTAGCCAAAAAGGGGAGCAGCCCCTCACACACCGGACGGAACGGATCCCCGTAACGCGTAACAGCCTGAAGGAAAATCTTAAGAAGCCGACATGATTGGTTTAGGAGCCAGGCACAGAGATTAAAACGGAAAGAGCACAAAAAGTTGGGTGCCGGCGCTACATTTGTAGGAGCAAACGGCTACCAGGCCCCTGGGGGTTGTTCAGCCCTTCCCTGAGAAACACACAGAGCTGCTGATCTGCAGTAATGATAGTTAAGAATATGCACTTAGCCTTTTACAGCAAGCATAAGGTATGTTATATATATATATATATATAAGTGTATATAGCTGTATAGAAGTCCAGTATATATCATATATGTGGTATTTATGCAGGTTGCTTGTGTATTTAGAGGGGTGATGGCTCCTGGTGACACTCACCTGGCCCTTACTCACGGACATCCACACACTGCTCCCTGGCCCCTTACTCCAGGAGACAAAATGGTGAATGAAGCAGGAACAGCTGGCGCAAGCAGCCAATCACAGCCCACAACTAGCCCAGTGACAGAGCAGACAGCCAATAGGAGACCCCATGGCTACCCTAAAGGGCGGGGAAATTTGACAGGTGGGGAAAGATGGCTTGAGCAACACTTACAGTAACCAGTCATGTGCGACTAATGTGGAAAAGGGGGCGTGAGAAAGCGGAGAGTTTTTAACTGACTGGTACAGTAGCCAACAAAAGTAAGAACAGGGTTGGTCCAGTGCCGTCCAATCAGAGCGCGAAATAAAGTGTCTTGTTTATCAAGAGCGGAGTCAGCTGCAAGGCCTGACGGGAGTTGTAGTCCCAGGAGGAGAATGTTCACCTAGACAAGAAGCTTGAACTACAGATCGGGGAACTACAACTCCCAGCAAGTCCAGAAAAAAAGAATCTTGCGACATTCAGGAGGTGGAAAAAGCTGCAGGAATCCCGTGTCTGGCACTGCCCTGACCCTTCAGAGCACCGAGTTTGAGAGGCCGCTCGACTATGACGGGGTACAGCAGGGAAGCCGCTAGGAGCCGGTATAAAGTGACTCACCCCTGTTTTCCCTCTCCCGGCTCCTCATCAGATACCGGCAGCTTCAGCCGTCTCTTCCCACACAGCAACAGCAAGAGCCCGTCAGCTCGAACCAATCAGAGCCCTCCTCAGGTTTTGCGTCATGGCCTGGAGGGAGGGTTCTCACCCGGGACCCACTCACTGCTAGGCCTGAACACGCCCCCTGTCGGCGCGTGCCGGGGAATGGTTGCTAGCTGATGTCACCGCAGCGACGGCCCATTGGCTGACAGTAGCTGAGGCGGCAGCCAATAACTGAGGGCACAGGTGACGTCTGGGAGCGTGTTGCCATCAAACTGGAAGGAGTGGGCGAGGCTTAGGGAACGATAAGGGACTTGTTACACACAGAGGGGTGGAGTTTAGAGTTTCCACTTAGGGGAACTGGAGGTGAACATTCATCCAATCAGGGCCAGGGGGAGGAGAATGTCGCACTAGCGTAGCGCAGGAACAAGTTAACCAGTGTGGTGCTGGAAAGTTGGGGTAGTGATCAGGTCTGGCTCACTTGGCTGAGGGTGATGGGTTGCAGGTGGATAGTTGAACTGGTCTCTGGCTGAGGGAAATATGAGTCGTGCTCCAACCATTATTGCTGCTCCTGGCCTATGGAGATTGGAGCTGCAGCCCAAGAGAGGAGCAGCTGGCTGGGGGGGTGTCCAACTTTTGGGTAGATGTTGGCTGAGAGTAATGGGGGTTGTCACTCACAAAAGAATGAGGCCACCAAGCAAATAACCAGAGCTTGCTGGTGGTATCTGCCAACTGTCTGGAGTCTATGATTAAAATCAGGGCTTGAGCTTCTAAGGCCCTTGTTCGTGGTGACAATACTTTAATCTATGCATTTTCTGCCACATGTTAAACTTGGGGCCATATCGGTACCAAGTGCACCCGTGCAGGGTGATATCCATATATCCACAGGCAGTAGCCATGGTTACCACAGGGGGGGTAACACTGTCCCTAATCTAACCAAGTGTCTTAAAGTGATATTTGAGTGATTTATTGAGTGTTTTTTTCCTTTGGGAACTAGGCCATATCACCCCTGAGCCATGGGGCAGAAAAAGTATCACGCTGAGGGTAAATAATCAGGGTGAGGGTATTTATTTAGTTAGTCCCCAGACTTACATCATACGGGGTAAGCACAGTGTCCGTAACCGAATAAATACCCAGAGGAGCCGGATAAATATGGAAGAACGGGGTAAAAACAAACAAAATAGGTAAATACTCGATATGACTGGATAAATATCCGGGTGAGGGGTAAATATCTGGATCGCCACAGGCCTGGATAACCTCTATGGCCAGTTTTGGGGGGGGGGGGCTGGGTAAATAACAGAGGGTTTCCTATAAATACTGGGAGATTCCGGGTAAATACCCAGGTGAGACGGCCCACAGGGACAGGAAGTAAAGATGGCTGCTCCCACCTAATATGCGGTTATAATACACAGGGTTATAATATACGGGGTATTGTAATTCCGGTGGCAGCTTCGCCCTCAGTCTAAACAGGCAGCCATAGTAGTTTAACCCATAGAATGCCAGGCAGCGGCTGCTAGCGTATAGACTGGGCCCTCTTGCCTATCGCTACCTTCAGGCCGGTCGCTTGCGGTTAGCTGTGGCGCCCTCGTGTGGTCGATACGGTCAAGAACACCTTGTTCACATACACCATATGAGCATACGCTCGCCATTGGCACTCATGGGGTAAACCAAGGGGGCAAAGCTTCTTTAGGTGCCACTTTTCATAAAACGGGACAAGTCAACCCAAACTTGCCCGCTATGGGGTAAGCGTAATTTCCCGCCTTTTCGGTTTGTGACGAAGTTCAAAGGGCTTTATTAATTTGCAAACGAAATTCACCAACACTGACGCTCTCGCACGCTGTCTCGCACTGTCTCCCTTCTCTGCTCTCCTTTCCTGCAGCTCGTCCTCTTCTCCTGTCTCTTCTTGTTCTTCTGTCTTTTTCTTCTTCTTTCTTCGCCCGCCTCTGCCCGGTGTCAACCAGGCCTGGTTAACAAAGCTAAATCCAGGAAGATGCAGACGAAGAAAGAAGACAGGAGAACGAGAAGAGGCAAGAAGGCAACACAGCAGCGAAAGTGACAAAATGGGCGGTCCAGTTGACGGTGAGGGGTCCCACAGACATAGCGGGAAACACCCCCATTTAAAGGGAAAATGGGTGGGGCTGTCTCACTTTAAGGCTCTGCTTGTGTAGTGCATTTACGCAGAGGTCTAGGAGTCAGTGGGGGAGTCACTGGAGATCTAGCTTAGTCGACAGCCTTCGCACCGTGTAGTCAGTAAGCGCCCAGCTTTCTTCATAGGAAAGCGAACAAGAAAAAGAATAATACATTTGAGAGAATTTAGATTTTTGTGAAATCTGTAACGATCTCGAGTCCAGCTGAGGCTCAAACGTTTCTTTTGTAGGCGCGTCGATTCAAACCCGACCACAGAGGAAGGGATATTGATTAAAGTACGGATTGAGTTAACTGCGAGCGGCCCGACTGACCCCCCCTTGTACATATACTGTAAGCGCTCCCATTGATTTTCTGTTGCTGACTGGCTGCATCAAACAGCCAATCATTGGCGCTAATCATAAGATCACACAGGAGGCTGGGAGCTGCAGCTTCTACTGAAGTTTAAGTCACTTTTTAAGGTTTGAAGAAGGCAGTACGTACGAACGAATTTAATACGCATCAGTGGGCTGAAGGGCTTCCTGGGGGTCTCTTTAAGAACGATCATACTCTCTAAACTGCTAGAAGGTTACGTTGCGATGGACGGAGGGGGCAATCCTCGAAGATCTAAACTGTACACAGACATGATTACGGGGCGCTGGATGCTTTTTAACCCCGCGCCTTCTCAAAAGCTCCTAGAACCTGGGGGGCTATTGCCAACGGCTAATCTTCCCACCCAAGTTTAAAGGACCCAGTTGGGAAATCCATTACTGGTGGGGCGCTGGTGAGCTTCGACCCATTTACCACCCTACTTCTCCTTATCTCTGTCGGGGAACTGGACATAACCCCCAGGGGTCCCTGTTTGTTTTAGGATCAAGGAGACTTTTTCCTCCCCTTCGGATCCCAACCCCGTTCCTGCGTTGGGCCAGTTGAAGTCCTTCATGATTGTTCTAGGATTAGCTCCCTTTCCCACATGAGCTTAGCACGGCCTGATCCGAAGGGGAAACAATGACACGAGACGCAAGATAAAAGGGAAAGGAATTACAGGGGGCCACGCAAAAAAAAAGGAACCTATCATCTCACGGCTTGGAGACACCAAGGAACGAGGGTGGAGTGCGTCCTCTTCGAGAGAAGCTGAAAGAAGCTCCACAGGGGGACCAATTGACGCGGACAAAAGAGCAATCAGCATACCGGCAGCAGAGGACGGAGAACTACCCCTGCTCCTCATTATTCTCAATCCCACTTCTACCACCAATACACATCAACAACATCTTCCTTCCCGCTTACTTCACTAGTAAATAGCCGGGATAATGGGAAAGGATAAACTATTTTCACCTTCTCAAGAGTGGTAGGTAAGTGGAACAGCCTCCCAGCAGAAGTGGTAGAGCTTAGGGTAAGAAGGGACCGAGGACTAAGGTTTGAGTCCTTACAGCAGGAAGAAACGGGCGACTTGACGGGGGCCGAATGGGTCTTATCAGCCGGAGAATCTGTGTTTCTGTCTGTCGCGCTGGAGGCTCATGCGCGATCTGCTTAAACAATGCAGGGAGAGTCCGGGAAATGGGTTAGAACTTCCTGCTTGGGATGATACCGGGTCCCAGCGCGTCCGGCACTGAAGGATCATGGGAAACTGATGGTAACTCTGCATTCCGTGGATCTTAGAGCGAAATAAGTGAAAACATTGAATAACACAGATTGTAAATGTAACAGAGCTATGGATGTTTTTTTTTTGGGGGGGGGCCACTTTGTTTTTATTATGTTTTTATCCAGAATTGCACAATTATCGTCAGCAGCAGAGCGTGAAAATTAAACTGTTTGGGGAAAATGTGTAGAATGATTGAGAAATAATAGGAAATAAACCCTAAATAAAAAAATACATATATAATATATTTATAATATGTATATATTTGAGTGTTTACATCAGAAATGGGCAGACTGGGCCAATGGGGCCGATCTGCCGGCAGATCCCATGTTGCCGTGTGTTCTATGGACCTGTTGTTGCGGGATGTTGATCGCTACTGGTTTCTGAATAGTAGTATCTTTACGAGCACATAATATTTGTTATAATATAATGTTATTACATAGATATCACTGACCGCAGTGCAGAGAGTGTCCAGCAGGTGGCAGTGTGTACCTCCAAATAGCTCTAAATGAGCTCTAAGCCCAAACTGGAGTTAGTACCGGAGGAGAGTCCCAGGAGGAGGAGGGACTGAGCTTGGAAATGAACGTCTTAATCCGCAGACGCCGCTATATAACTTCTCCCCCTGTTTATAACAAAAGAAGTCGTCCTAACCATCTAGACGTAGATTGAATAGAAAACCCTTTACTTAATAAGAAAAAAATGCAAATGCATTGGGCAAAGTGGGACACTTTTGTCCTGGGGGTGTGGTTAGGGGGTGGGGCTGGGTCTTAAGAGAGACTTTTGTCTCTTTGTAGTCTTTTGATTAGTATAATTTTTGTAATCAAGCAAGACATTCTGACCTCCTGGAAAAAGAGGGGCATCAGGGGAGGAAAGAGGGGCATCAGAGGAGGAAAGAGGGGCATCAGGGGAGGAAAGAGGGGCATCGAGGGAGGAAAGAGGGGCATCGAGGGAGGAAAGAGGGACACATTCCAGATTAATATCCTTATTCTCTTACACATAATAGTCTTTTCAATTGAGCAGATCCCCCCTGCCCCCCCCAATGTATTATAGAAGATGTGGGGTATATCAACCTCCGGCCAGATCATGCAAGGGTTCTGGGTTGTGAATGCACAGAAAGCACAGGGTGGGAAAAGTTGGCCCACGGAGGTGGGTGGTCCTCTGCAGCTCTGGTGCTCCAGCTTCTCCTAAAGCTCCACGCCTTTTAACTTCTATTTCCTTACAGGTTTAAGCGATGCATATTAAAGTATTTACTAAGCTGGAAAATATCAATCATGTTATTGAGACATAAAAGAAGACGTGAATGACGGCTTTCAGGGCCTTCTCTTCCTTAAATATAAAAAGGAATTATCTTGAAATCTTCATTTGGAAAAAGCCATACAGAATAAGTCTGAGGTCTCTCCCCAGGTAAAGGTGAGATCAGGTCGCCTCGCCCTCGGGAAATCCCGGGGGTGGGAGCGGCATTAGTGACTCCAAACCCGCAGAGCGCACGTGCCCCTTTTGTAAAGTTCACACGGAGATATGCCCCTGACGCCCCCACTAATGTCCCGAAGAATATTCTGTTTGTACTTTAATATGTATTCTGCAAAATGAAAAG
Organism: Spea bombifrons; assembly: GCF_027358695.1. Classification (NCBI taxonomy): domain Eukaryota; kingdom Metazoa; phylum Chordata; class Amphibia; order Anura; family Pelobatidae; genus Spea; species Spea bombifrons. The sequence goes on from NC_071098.1 coordinate 29,632,608, forward strand.
GCAGAAACTGCAGCCCTGCTGCTGCAACTGCCCTCCTCCTCGAAGAGGCCAGTCGGTAGCAGGAAAGCGCTTCCATTGGTATTAGTGTGAGTGCTTCACGGCCCCCTGCGCGCGGAGTACCCCGTGCCACCGCTGGAGCCAGCAGGAGCGCCCCTATTAAACCAAATTATTCCCGTCTTACTAAGAAAAGTAGTCGCCGGCCGACACGCCCCGTGTGTTACCTGCGTGGGTGCTGGGTTCATGGTGTGTGCTTTCCGTGGATGTCATTCTGTGCTGGGATAATATTTGTACGCCGGGCGCGTTCTGCTTCTGTTCCGGCGGGATGATCGTCGGCTCGGCACACCGAAGCATTTTTCTGCATGAAAACCAACAGAATTGGTTAATTTCCCGGCTGGAAACGTCTCCGTTCGGCTACACGTTGAGAATTCCTCACGTCTTGCGGCACTTCAGCTAACGATAACTACAACTCCCATCACACTCAGCCACGGGAGGACTCTGTCTGTCCCTAAATCTGTCTTCATTCCCCCCCCCGTATTATGTTATAAAAAATAACCTGTTTTTTTATTTGGGGGGGTAGAATCAAGTACAGGAGAGATGTTTATTTCAAAGGAGAAATGTTAGAACAAAGAGGCCATGATCTAGAGGGTCAGAGGCTTAGATGGAAAGTAAGAAAGTGGAACAGCCTCCCAGCAGAGGTGGTAGAGGGTAATACAGTGAGGGGATTTAAACATGCATGGACGCGGGAGGGAACTGGACCAGAAGTTCCGTCTTCCATTGGTCTCTATTGTGCAACAAGTAGGATTTACCCCCCATGACCCCCCTTTATACGTGTTACTGAACGGCTCGATTAACTGCCTGCCCTGAAGACCCCCGGTGGCCGAGGTGGTCCCGGGACCTCCGCTGCAGTTAGTTATTCGTTGCCCCTGGAGGTGAATCTTATCAGGTGTTGCACTATTGATGATACGTAGAGAAGCCTCCCGTGGTGTCGGATGGGTGAGCGCTTTCTCTCCTTGCTTGGTGCTTGCAGTGTAATTGCTGCCAGCAGACCCCCTCCCATTAGCTGACCGGGTTACGGCGAGGTCATGAACCGGTGACCTGGGGGTCATGGTTAGTGCTCAGACTGCCTTTCATCTACCCCTGTGGGGGGCTTTATGAGGAGGGAATGTTTTATCAGCCTGGGAGCAATCAGTGTGTGCCGTGTATGAGAGCACGCGGGTTCCCGGTATCTCGGTACACGGCTCCGGATCTGCATGTTTCTTGTATCTCGGTATACAGGCTCTAGATATGTATATGTGCCGAGTATCTCGGTATACGGGCTCTAGATATGTATATGTGCCGAGTATCTCGGTATACGGGTTCTAGATATGTATATGTGCCGAGTATCTCGGTATACGGGTTCTAGATATGTATATGTGCCGAGTATCTCGGTATACGGGTTCTAGATATGTATATGTGCCGAGTATCTCGGTATACGGGTTCTAGATATGTATATGTACCACGTATCTCGGTATACAGGCACTAGATATGTATATGTGCCGAGTATCTCGGTATACGGGTTCTAGAAATGTATATGTGTGACGAGTATCTCGGTATACAGGCTCTAGATATGTATATGTGCCACGTATCACGGTATACGGGTTCTAGATATGTATATGTACCGCGTATCAGTATACGGGCTCTAGATATGTCTCAGTATACTCGCATGCTTAGTGTGTATATGTACAGTAACATGTACAGCGTGAATGTGTTTGGGTTTATCCCATTGTACAGCACCGTGGACTATGTTTCTGCTTTTCAGCATGACGGTGGGTACCAGAATACACGCGTGTCCCTATACCTCATATGTGGGGCTGAATGTGCAAATATGCTCCTGTCTGGATGATTCCACGCGTATCCCACGTGACACACGCCGAGCGCTCTGCATGCGCCGCATCTCAGTAGTTCCATGAATTAGGAAGCGCTCGTGACCCCGCGCGGTCTTTAAATAGCCCCAGACGCCACAGCTGGCTCTTTCTAAACGCTGCGTCTAAATCCCGACTTAGGAACAAACTTTTCCTCTCGCCCTCCCACGTGGCTGATAAATGTCTGTCCCAGTGTCCCCCCTCTCGGCGTCCTCCTGCCTTCGCCTCCCAACTTGGATTTCTCCTGGCGTCCTGCCCCGGACGTCTTTCAAACGAGAACCGCGCCCTGGAACTGGGTTCTGGTGTGGGAGAGAGAGGCAGCTTTCTAAAAATACCCCTCCCCAGAGGCAAAAAAAAATCCACACTATGTGTACAAGCCCCCCTCCTCTTTCCGTTTATAATGCCCGTGGCCTCTCCTCTTTTGGGACTGGTCCTTCTACCAGCCGAGGAGGGCCATTCGCTCCCAAAAGGCTCCTGACTCACACCTTCCTCCTTGTAAGTTTTTCTCTCTTCTCCTCTTTTTCTTAACATGTTGATGTTTTGTTATTTAATTGGCTTTTTTGTTATTTTATTCATTCTACATTATTCATATTATTATTTTTTTTAATTCATCACCTAAAAAAACTCTCATTCACAGCGCATGAATATACGTCGTATTATACATTCTTGCGCTTGGAACGTAATATTTCCCAGCAAGCACCTGGCCTCCCCTCCCCGATTGGCTGCTAGGTTTGCGTATGTTTTTACATGTTTGTAACGGTACAGAAATCGGGTCCTCATTCTTTTCCCACGCCATGCTAGGCTGTTGGAATGTACGTGATCCATATAATCACATGTTAGGAGCATCAAACTCCCTATTGGCTTAGGACAGTCCATGGATGCAGAAAGTGTGTGCTTTCTGTTTTTAATCCTCCTTTTAACATTCCAAAAATGGAACCAGGATAGAGACATAGAACCTGCCGGCAGTTCGGCCCCATTCGGCCCCCATCTAGTCGCCTGTTTCTCCTGCTGTAAAGACTCAAACCTTAATCAGTCGTTGGTCTCGTCTTAGATTCAGGAGCCGTATGTCTATCCCATGCATGTTTAATCCCCTCACTGTAGTTGCCTCATTGGTTGGTTGATCTCAACTAGGTTTTGGAGAAGTTGGATCTGCCCCAAACTCTAGTCAAGAACCCTGAAAGTTATCAAGACCAGCTTGGTTTGAGATGAGATTCTTATGGAGCTCACCGGAATCAAGTCCTGATTGAGACCCAGTTTGGGGGACCCATGGATGAACGCCGAATGAAGGCTACAATTCCACCAGAGTTGAACTCAATTCTCTCTGAGTGTGAGCTCGTGGTCTCTCTATCTCAGGATTTAATATCTGTCCCATAGGTTTCGACTTAGATCTAGAAGCAGTGATACATTAAACTTTTCCCTAACAGTTCTTAAGTTGAATGATAAAAATAATCTAGTTCTCTGGGCCGGATTGGACAACTGTAGCATTTCCGAGGCTGAGTGTTATATTAAGTTTGGGTCATGCGTGTTCTCACCGTGTTATGTGAAAAAGTAACTGGCTAATCGGGATGGATATAGAAATTGGGCATTATTTATAAACCTTCCTATTAATAAATCCCATTCCGCACATTACACAGAAGGCGCGGCGTCCCGGCAGCCACCGCGGGTCGGGACAGAGGGGGATGTGGGTGAAACACATTAACTGATCGGTGTATAAATATATTCTGATCTAAAACCATGGGACGTGATGGGTGTGGGGGGTAGAATTATTATTTAAAACCAAGAGGATTTGAGTGGAAGATTCCGCGTGATGCGGAGAACATTCTAACGCAGTTGGGTGCTCTTCAGCGTTCTAGAGTCCTCTTTGGTCGATATCTTTCCACGAATTACATTTTTAACCAAAAATGTAATTTATCTCCCTGGTTCTCTGAAATAATAGTCAAAGAAAATAAATCAAGAACACATTTGTAATGGGCAACGATAAAACAAAAATAATAGTCAAGCCGACTATGGGTGACCATTTATTGGACCACACTGTAACCCAACTAGAAGAAAGCGCCTCCAAGTATATAATTTACTTGGACGATCATTATTTGTGAAGCTAAAGTCAGTCGATAAGCACGTCCTGAGAGTTCTTGGATCTGCCCGATGAGTTGGTCTCCTGCCCGATGAGTAATGGTCCATCTCAAAAAGGACTGTGCTTTTGAGGTTGATTCTTCAAAAGACTTCTTTCCCTGGAATGTTCATCAAGGAGAAATATTTCATTCCAGATGAGGGGTAATTCCAAGTGACTAAGCTAGACTTCCATAACATTCCACGCCTGCGACTTCACCACCGGATTAGGGTGACCTTCCGTACGAGGGTCTGTTCCCAGTGAGCGGAGAATCTCATCAGTGAACCTCAAGCATGGGATTCACTCATCAAATACGTTCTTAAAAAACCTTCATAATGAGTAACGTTCCGAATACAAGAGCTACGTGCCATCAAACCGTGATAGTGGTCAGAGAAACCCCTTCTGGGAGGATGAGGGGGTTAATTCGGGGATATGTTCTCAATAGAAGCCCGCCGTGTATGAGGAGAGCCCATTGTGCAGGGTATATGGGGCAAATAGATGATGCCTTTTATAGAGCACAGTTCCAAACAAACGTAGAAACCGGGGACGTATCGTTTCATACGTTCCACGGAACTTGGTATCGACAAGATGTCAGGGAAGATAAATGTCAGGTCTTCCTCCAACATTGCGTCTTCCATGCTTCGTAGGGCGACAAGAGGGTGAAATATATTCTTTATTGCATGGATCCTCACGGTCTGTTCCAAAGAGCTTGCAGTCTGTTTGATGGTCCTGTTTGTGGATATGGGAGTCAAGAATGAAGTTCCTTCCAGACGCTGAACTTGCCCTTCTGTTAAATGTTCCTGAGGTCTATAGATTGTGAAGTTGAGAAATGGTTGTGTGTAGAGGTGAGATATTAGCCCCCGGGGCCGTGTAACGGTGTCACTCGGGGGGCCCCAGGTTGCCCGCAGCTGTGCTGTTAAAGAAACATCACTTACAATTTGCCACTTCTCGATGATGAGCGATCCGGGGCTGTGATTGACAGGCATCGGAATATTGAGTATTACAACATCTGCCCTGGGAAGAACGCAGTCATCGTCTGCTGATGCTGCACCCCGTATCCCCCTCTACTGCTAATATTGCACCCGTTACCCCCTAACCTGCACCCTGTAAGCCCCTCGGCAGCTTATACTGCACCCAGGGATCCCTGATACCCCGCAAGCCTTTAGTTCAGGTATCGTCCTGGCTGGTCCACCTGATGCCAAGCCCAAGGTTGCTTAATAGTTAATGGAAGTGAGCTCCATGTAGCCCCGTAATCTGCCCCCCTCGCGGATCGTGCCCCCGCCTGGTCGGGGCATATCCTCGCAGCGTGACACGGCTGACCCCTGACTCCTCTTTCTCGCTCGCTGACACCAGCGATTGTGTCGGGGATTTCATGGTCCTCAGGCGTCGGAGCAGCCGCGTGATGGTGTGACAGCCGTGTGACAGGGTGCAGATTTGTCCACAAAGGGACCGGGACGTCCCCCAGGGGGTATTATTATTATTATTAAATAACCATAAAGGGGAGCAGCGAGGGTGGGAAGGGGCAAAAGGGGGAACCAACAAGGAGGATCAGAGGAGAATACGATCCAGGGCTTGAAACGTGTTTGATACAAAGAAGTGATGCTCATTATCATTCTATAACGCGCTGGGAATATAATATCTGGGTAATAATTATCGCAGATACTTTTCTTTTAGGGGTGTGGCTGGGGGAGGAGCTTACTGCTCCTTTTTATATGGTTTGGGGACCTATTGATGTATTTATGAAATTTAGAACATCAGTGTACTTCATTTACACTATTTTATTTATAAAGCCATTCCCTGCTGTTTCTATACACATTATCGGGGCTTTTAGGGCAGTAGAACCCTGCGATCCCCTCATACCCAGCAAACATTCTGACCTCCTAGAAAAGAGGGGGCATCAGGGGAGGAGAGAGGGCTAAAGGGATCTGGGTCCTTAAGAGGGACTGTCTTCCTAATCAAGGACACTTGGGTAGTATGATAGCTTAAGTGATTTAAGTAAGAAAACATGGATTGCAGACTTTGAAAGGGTTGGAGATAAGTGGAACAACCTCCCAGCAGAAGTGGTAGAGGGTAATACAGTGAGGGGTATTAAACATGCATGGGATAGGCATACGGCTCCTGAATCTAAGACGAGACCAACGACTGATTAAGGTTTGAGTCTTTACAGCAGGAGAAACGGGCGATGGGGGCCGAATGGGGCCGAACTGCCGGCAGGTTGTGTATTTCTGAGATGCCTCCTCCAGCCACTTTGGAATGATGTGGGATGACAGCGCCTTCTTCTTGCTCTTGTTTCACGTGAATAGATGTCTCTTGGGCTGTAGGTGGGAAGACGAGTAAATGACAGGTGACGGGGCTGTTAGATTCCAGGGGCGACATCTCCCCGACCCTCTCGCTGTAACTGCCCTCGCTTCTGATTTGCCCCCGGGTGGGGTGGGGGTTTTTGCCTCGAACTCGCAGTAATTTACAGCTCGTCACTGTGACAAAATCTTCTAATTAAGAATTTCCTAATGAGATTGATGCGGACGCGGCTGGTGACGCTCCATCTGCTCGCTTCCACCCGAGCCGCGAGTGCAACATGCAGAGCCCAATACAGAAGAATAAACGCCGGGCGGCTCGGGGGCCAGCCAAACCCACCCCTGCGTACCAGAACCTGTCCTGATAACGTGTACTCAGATCCTCTTCCTTAGATACAAACCCTATGGCGTCTGAGCCTGTCCTGATAACACGCACTCGGATACTCTTCCTTAGATAGAGACCCGTGGTGTGTGAGCCTGTCCTGATAACGCGCACTCGGAGACTCTTGTTAGAGACAGACCCGTGGTGTGTGAGCCTGTCCTGATAACGCGCACTCAGGTACTCTTGTTAGAGACAGACCCGTGGTGTGTGAGCCTGTCCTGATAATGCACAGTCGTATCCCGTACTCTGACACGAGCCCCGCGCCGGGTGATCCTGTCCTGATAACGCGCCTCTAGGAGATCACTCTGGCTCAGGTTTAATCTGCAGCCGGATCGGCGCTCGGGAGGGGAAGCTTTTTTGGTTCCGTACCAACAATCCCGAGACGGGGAGAGACAGCGGAGTTTGTAACGAGGCCCAGTCGCAGCGAGCTGGCCGCGGGGAGCGATGTGCTGCGGTGCGTTCCGTGGTGTTTCCCTGTGCAATGTGATGCAGCTGTGGAATACATTCCCGCGCGTGATGTAACGTCTGTACAAACAGAGACCGCCAGCCAGCATCCACTAACCAAGTCCCGCTCTGTCTGAGGCCGGCTTGGGGGTCTCTGGAAAGTACGCCTGTGCCCAGACATGTATAACAGTGAAATTATCCGCGCCCAAGGCCAGAGTCCACACCGTTCCCAGCCCTGCACACCCTCCTTCTCCAACATATATATAATAATATATACTGTATATATAATATATAATATATATAATACTATATATATAATATATAATAATTTACAATATATTTAATAATATATATATATAATATACAATATATATAATATATTATAATATACACTATATAATAATATACAACATATATATAATAATATATTATAATATACACTATATAATAATATACAATATATATAATTATATATATATATATAATATATGTAATAAAATATATAATAATATTTATAAAAATATTCAATATAAATAATAATATACAATATATATATATATATATATAATATATATAATAATATATGTAATAATATATGTCCTCCTATTGCTCTATATAACACCATGTGACCCTTCTGCTTGCCACCCCGTGTAATGCCACCCGTAGCACCGTTTAGCACCTAAATCTGATTTATTCCAGGTAAACCCGGGATTTGTATTAGAACTGGGGGGCTGGCTGAGCATCATGAGAGTTGTAGTTCATAGAATGGATCCGGATCCCGCGTGTCCTGCGGATGGGGTGGATCTGGTGCGTCTCCTGACGGCGGGATGTTCTGCAGCTGTTTGTCTGCCCGTTCCCACAGCCGGTGCCACACACAGAGCTCCAGTGTGGGCTACGGGCAGAGAGAGATCTGCTCTCATCCTCAATCAAACAACCGCTAACTACTGACAGAGAGAGACGGGGAGGAATAAAAACAAATGAGGTCTCCTGAAATATGGAAATATTAACAACGTTCAGTAAAACACAGAGATTTAACGGGGGGGGCAGAATTTATCCGCGTGCTACTGGGTTTAATGCATTTCTAAAGAAGTCTCAGCTCTGGGGCTGCTTTTTGGGGCATCAGGGAAAATAGGGAGGTGCTTAATGGTAGCCCCACCCACTTCTTCATATGCCTGTCCATTTGTGACCAGGCTCCTCCTCTTCATTATGTCCCCCTCCATACTTCCCAACGGGAGAGGGCTTGGCTCCACTTTCCCCAGTAATTAACATACACACCACACACACTCACACTTACAGGTACACATACACACTCACACTTACAGATACACACTTACAGGTATACACACACACTCACACTTACAGGTACACACACACTCACCCTTACAGGTACACACACTCACACTTACAGGTATACATATACACCTACACATACATTAACACGCAGTCCTTCTCACACTTACACATACACACTCACGCTAACACACATACATACATACACACAGACTCACACCCTACCTACCCCCCTTACTGCTGGGCTGAGCATCATAGGAGTTGAAGTTAGGCAACAGAATGAGGATTTCAGGCTGGTTAACCCTTAAACTAGACCCATGAAGGTTCCTTTTCACGTCTCGATTATTACATACGCTGTATGTTCGGTTATCATATGACCCGGCGACTCGGCACACGCAATCATATACATTCCATATACATTTAAAGTGAACGCATGGAGCAAACTGCCTCCGCTCTGAAACCTGACACTTTTGTTGTTTGAGGGATTATTTGAAAGATGTTATTTTATGAAAAAAGCTGTCATTATGTGGAACGGCCGCCAGACTCTGAGAATGCCCGATAATACCGTATGTGGGAGGGAGAGTGGGCTGAACGCCCCGGCCATGTACAGACTACCTGCCGCTTTACCCAATGAATCGAAGCGATGGGGCTGACGTATCTGACGAGGATGTGAGTAGGTATGAGATCCGCCGATGAGGCCGCGCTGTGATGCTTTGGTTCTTTCCATGTGACATTCACAGAAATGACGCATTCTCCCCCTCGCCACGTCAACGGAGGAAAAACATTTCACTTTCGCTTTTGTCACTGTATCTACGTGTTCATCTGTCCACGGGGGCAATTCCAAAAATCAAAGATTTGGGGTATATTCAGGTTAAGTGCTATACTGAGAGCCTTGGTAGATAAGTGGAACAGTCTCCCAGCAGAGCTGGTAGAGGGTAATACAGTGAGTGGATTTAAACATGCACGGCTCCTACATGTAAGACGAGCCCAACGACTGAGCTGGACGTGCGATATCAGAGTAATCCTAAAAACAATGGGAAGCTCATCAAACGACTGCAATTCATTCCTGAAGAAGTGCTTGCAGCTTAAAACAAGCAAAACATAATAGATGTGACTCCCTCCGTGCGCCCTCATATGCAAATGAACTACTTTAACAGAAAAGCAATTCATTTGCATACCAGGTCATGCTCCCCCCCCCTCTCTTATGCACAATGTGATTTTTATTGCCCCAATGGAGACCCCATTAAACATTATTTCAGGAAATCTACAGGCTGGCTGGATGGGGCGGCAGTCAAAGATCTATACTTTCCCTACGATGGACGGAAAAACCACATTTTGAACGTATTTATTTCTCATTTCTGCCCTAGAATGAAGAATGTTCGGCCACAGAGAAAGAAAGCGGTGGCACGACGAAGGCAGCCAAGGTGAGTGGATTTGCCCCTCTCTCTGTCCCTTTAAGTATATGGAGAGCTGGAGGAGACTTCACGCAGCTCCATATAATATATATATAATATATATATATAATATATATATATAATATATATAAATATATAAATAATGTGCACGTATGTATGTGTGTGTGTATATATATATAATATATATGATGTATGTATGTATATATATATATATATATATATATATATATATAATATAAACTGAAGCCTCAGGTAGGCAGATAAAAACACGTGTGCATGTACGTCCGTGTCCTCGTGAGTGTGTTTGTTGTCAGTGAGTGTGAGTCTCATGTTGCACACGTCTCCACCTCCGTGTAACGTGTCCTCGGCTGGGTTGCATCAGAAAGAAGTGAAACAAAGACAGAGTGTTAGAGAGAGGTGACAGGCACCCTCCAACCCCTCCCACCCCGTCCTATGTTACAGGGGAAGTTATACGTGTTTCACGCATGGTGTCTGAGAACTTTGTAAAAACCACAAAAAAAAACAGGCCAAGAACACGTGTCTGAGGAAGGCGAGCGGACGGAACCGCATACAAAGAGGAATAAGGACTTAGTCTTAGCTGATACCCTTCCATAGACCGCCAGAGGATCTTCTTCAGGTTTAATCAATTCGTTCCCTCTGAGGTCCCAGAAGCTTATGTGGCTCCTACATCTTTGTCTTTGTTGCCCCAAAATCGACTTCAGCTAAAGCCTCCATCCTCTCAAGGACCGAATGACGATATCCATTTTCCATGTTGGGATGTTGCAGCCGTGGCTACACGATGACATCGGGAGAGACAAGCAGCTCAACCAAAGACAAGGTCAATTACCAAGGGCTGAGTTACCCCAAGATAAAAAAACATCAGACAAACTGCCCTTTGCCGGGTTACTTGATCCAGTTCAAGGGGAAACGTGGCATCGTCCAGTGATATCTCACACCCTGGCAGGTCCAGTCTGCTTCAGAAGGTTCTTAAGTCGGAGGTGGGGGCACGTTTGGGTTCTTGGTTTTCTTCAAGAAGAGTCACCACGTGCCCCCATGGCATAGAGCAGCGATATGCCTTGTGGCAGTCAAAACGCTCTCAGCAAACTCTCTCTCAGAGACTCACTGACTTTAAATAAAACATTCAAGATGTAGAGAATGGAAGAAGGAACGAAGACGTAGCCCCACAGCAGACACAAAGTCCACCAAGTTCAGCCATTCCCAGGTGCCATATCTGTAGATCCAGAAGAAGGCAGAGCGGGGCATTGAGATGATCGGGGCATTGAGACATTTCACAGAGAGCAGGACGTGATGCCACCGAGGCGTGTACAGATTTACATACTACATACAGTAACACAAATCTCAACAGTGGCCGACAGACGCGTTCTCCTTCAAAACACCCACGTTTTTGTTATCTTCTGAACCCATTTCATTCTGGAGATGTTTTGGGGCCAGGAGTGAGCGAGGCGCCTTGTTTTAGAGTGTCTGCGTGGTGTTTGTTTTCCTATTAGCCCTAAACAGATTGCCTTCCTACAATTGTTCTTTAGTGCTCGCGGCCTCCGTTCTTACGTAGATGTTCTTCCCGCTTCGTTCTAAGTGAGGAGACAACCTCTCTGCCAAATTCAAGCCCTTTGTTTTTGAAGCTTTGGGCGAGGGGATCTAACCTGTTTTTTTCTACTGTAGGGGACTCAAGAGAGAGGAGGCTTCCACCATCTAAAAGTACGGGACTCACAAGCTCTGATTTGCTTTTTTTTGGGGGGGGGAGGACCTTTAAAAAAAAAAAAAGACTCTGGGGCAACAATCAGTTCGTGATCCATATCTGCCTCCTATACACAAGCTGTCTCTTCATATCTTCGTACCACCATGTGAGCTTGAGATAGTAGAGCGGCATCTTTGGGGGGTCTGACTTGGGATCCCCTCCGAGCTCCATTACCCCCCCACTCAAAAGGCAAACTGTGACAGCAGGACTCGGGTTTCCTGAAATTGATCTTATTTTAGTAAGGATATGGAACGTCGGAACGTTCTGATGAATCGCGACCTCCTGGCTGCACATTAACCGGGACGGGCTTTGTTATGTTTGTATCTAGAGGTTGGAACAATTGTCCAGATTACCAACGAGTTGAGTTCTAATCATTCTGTTACCAGAGTGATACTGAAGTGGTTCACACGGGTTTGATATCATCAAAGGGTTAAGTTATGGCCAGAAGTGACACAAGGCTTCTCTTCTGCTCTTGTAATGGGATCTCGCCGCCTTACACCCTGCTTGCTCAGAGGTGGGGGAGGAGGGTGAGTGAAGGAATGTCCTATTATTGTAGGATAAGGTTACAGGAGCACGGTCATTTCCTGGTGCAGAACCCCTGACCCCCGGCACAAAGCTCCAGCAGTCTGGACATTGACCAAGTGGCCCCTTTGGGTCTCTCTCTAACAGTCTTCCAAAATAGGGACTTGCAGCATGGCGGCACCCATCCAGAGTCCGACCTCGCTTCATGACCCTCTCTGTTCTGGGCCGATTCCTCATCAGCGGGTTTTCAGAACAATAGCAGCAGCTGGATTCGTGTTGTTAAATCCATTCAGGGCCACCGCGGCAAGCATCACCTTGCTTTACCCCTCCTGACATTAAACGCAGAGCGATATGACACGAACACGGCGGTGCCACAAGCTCAGCCGCGCCAGACGGGTAAAAACGCAACGCTCACAGATGAATCCGGCAAACGGCAGCGGTCATTGCGCCTGTTGCGGGATAAACCTGTTGCTGGTGGTTCCCAAAGTCTTACTTGGCTGTAAGCGTGGTAGATAAATGGAACAGCCTCCCAGCAGAAGTGGTGGAGGCTAAAGGGGTTAGGCATTTGGCTCCTCAATCTAAGAGGAGACCGACGACTGATTAAGCCTTGAGTCTCTACAGCAGGAGAAACGGGCGACTAGACGGGCCGGAAGGGGCCGATCTGCCGGCAGACTCTGTGTTATCTACTGTCGAGGAGGCATATACGCTCCGGCACGGTATACAATAATAGAGATGAATCATAAGGTATTCAGGTGAGACGTCAGAAGACTACGAGTGATGCTGTTACTAGGGTGGCCTCAGATAGCTGTGGACTTCTCCAAAGACCCACTCAGATCTTATCTTCTCTTCCATTGGCCAATAATGCGACCCCCCCCCCAAATCCTATCAGTCCTCTATGCAATCATCCCGTCTGTAAACATACCCCCCCAGCCTCTATTCTCCTAATACAGTATATCTCCTCCTTATTGTATGGATTATCTCGTTAGATCCTGAGTATTAGCCCCCTCACCCATACGCTCTCCTTTATCTGCCCCTCTTGGACAGGATGTTCCCACTCGTCACAATGTATCGATCAAACCTCGCTATAACAGGACGGTGCCTGGCGGAGGCCCATTTTATTCCCACAACAGAAGGACCACTAAGGTACCATAAAGTACGTTGTTTGGGAGCAGGACACCTCGGTCACCCTTGGATTCCACTTCTGGTGGTTTCCAGGAGACCAGAGAACCTTCAACTACGAACCGATAGGAGGTTTAATCACCAAGTTGAGTCATTACTATGAAATATTATTTTATTGAGTGGAACCCCCTCAATGATCCCACCTCCTGCTTCCCACTCACTGTCCTCCTTCTTAACGTGAGGATGGTCCAAGCTGTCGCTGCCACCCGTCCTCCACGAATAATCTAAAGATCCAGGTTCCACTACTCCTGTAGACATCAGACTTTGGCAGATTAATGGATGAGGACCTCAAGGACCTCTGTGTCTCATGGAAAACCACGAGCGATAATGACCTTGGACCTTGAACTGGCTGTGGAACCCGGGCCTTACGTAAGCAGCTATTGCGAGTGGCCCTAGGGTAGTTTGGACCGTGCCGCTCGCGTGTCCTGGGTTTATCTTCTATAGTTAAAGGGTGTTGAATAAAATTCTAAACTCCGCAGCGGGAGATCTGCCCCATCCCTCTACCCCTGTGCTCTCCAAAAGCCCACTGCATCTCTCAGTGATTGGTGCAGCAGAAGATGGAGTAAGTAAGTAGAAGGTAGACCACATCAGGACCTCAGATGTCTCTTCTTCAGATGGACTGTCCAACAATAATAACTACGCCCGGTAACTGCCCACCTCTCGGTCTAGGAATACTATAGTAACTACCCCAGCATAACCAGTAAAGCCCCTCCACTCTGTGTCCAGGAACGGCCTCATTTACTACCCCTGTGTGTTACCGGAGTTACCCCACTAAGTACCCCAATATAAGCAATACACCCCTCAAATCCGTGTCCGGGAAATACCCCAAAAACTGCCCCGCTCCTCAGCAAACACCACTAAGCGCCTCTTGCCCCTCCTGTCTCCGTGACGTCTCTGCCATGCGTCGGCGAGGGGGGGAGTGTCTCCATAGCGACGCTGTGTGCTGGGTGACGTCGTGAGGGGGCGGCTCCTCGCGGCGTGGGCGTCCCGCGGGTGTAATGTGAGTGGAGAGGGAGGGGAGGAGGAAGTGGAGAGGGAGGGGAGGAGGAGGAGGAGGAGAGCCCGGGGCCCGAGCGGGAGGAGAGTCACAGACTGGAGCCAGGCACCGACACGAGAGCACGGAGAGCGGGGGATAGCGGGACACAGCCATGAAAACCCCGGCAGAGCCAGGTAACGGAGGGCGCGCAACTCGCGTGAACAACTCCTGCCACGCGCAGCCAGCGCGACTCCAACTTTTGCAGCACAACTAGTGGCTCACAAATCCTGCCACACACACAGTGCAGACACACAACTAGTGTCACATAACAAGTGCCACACACACTTATACTACTCCCCACACACACACTAACTCTCCGAGTCCCGCGGCGGTCTCTCACATGCCCGGGACACGCTGCGGCACACAAAGTGACACATCGCTGTGACAAAGCACACAATGCAGCGCACGCCGGGACCCGCAGCTGCCCCAAACTGTCAGAACTGCCCCAGCCCGGGTAAGTGGAGATCGTGGAGACACTCAGTGCCTTAGAGCGCGCGTGGCAGCGGATCCACGCGTGGCAGGGATCACACTTGTTGCTCTCCAGCTTTGTCCCGTCTCGGAGGGCTGTGTGTCCGGGTGGGGGGCTGTGTGCGTGTTTTTGTCCCGGCTAGGGCTCGCGTGTCTGTGGATCGGGTTCTGGGTGGCACGGTGTGTGTGTTTTGTTGCATCCCCCGGCAGTTGTGGGTCACTGCCCTGTAGTGTTCTATGAACCGAGCGCTGTCTGCTTTTCCCTCCCCACTCGTGATCGTGTCTCTTCCAGCTGCTTTATTTTGTGAATCTGGGGGTACCCCGTGCCCCCTCTGAACCCCACTGGTGTTGCCGGCTGCGGGGGGCAGTGACACCGGCTCGCGGTCGGTTTCCAGGCTCCCCCCGCCGGACGGATACAATGTATCCGAGCTCCGCGTTCCGAATGGAACTTTTTGTTTCCGACACGCAGCGTGCTGTTAAGGTGGTCCGGCCGGTCGGGGCTGATCGCGCTGGCATCCTACACCCGCGGCCTTAAAGGCGTAAAGTCTCTCTTATTAACCTCTTCACTGCCGGGGGCTCGGCTGCACAATGCGATCGCCGGCCGGCCGGACAGTACACGTTAGCTGTACCTTGTGGCGTTTCTTCCTTTAAGATTTATGGTCCAGAAGCAGCTGCAGAGACAAGTTGCCCCAGCTGTGGCTGCTTTCCCTGCTGGGCTGCGGGGATTGACCCCTTTGCCCACTTCCTCGTCCTGATGTTGGAGTCCTTTGAACAGATTGTTTGTTATTTTTCCTTGTCGTGGAACGTCTTTAGTGGATCTCATAAAACCCACGAGGACGGTGCGCCTGGACATCGATGACACCTGGAATTTTAGGAGTGATGTCATTGCCACGTTTTAGCGTCATCGACTTCTAAAAGTGCGTTTGTCTAATAAACATGCGGTTTAAAACGCTGCCTTATCGGTAATTTCAGACTAAATCACGCAAGAGATGTCTAAGCGATCCCGTCGGTTACAAAAGTCCCCGACACCCTTTCCTCCTGTCAAACTAAAGTACGCTAATTATTTTTCCTCCTCCAGATTGTAAGCTCTGTTGGCCAGGACTCATCACCGTTTACCCGTCTTTATGTTTGTTGGCCTTGCACAACCTCCCTTTTTATTATTATTATTTGTTATTATTTTTATAGCTTTAAATAATATTTTCTATATAATGTGTTGTTTTGAATCTTTCTCTTTGTAAGCGATTGGAGTGTAATTGTCTGTTTTTAAAGCGGTGACTTTTACTTAGATTTTTTGTACATAGGTCTTGGCGTGGTTGTTCGCAAACTGTCATGTAGTTTTGTTGGTCCCTCTGCGTTTCTTTGTGATGGTATGTTGTATCCACTCGCTCCCTGTGTTTGGCGCCACCTTAACCCCCCCTTTCTTTGGGTAGCCTGATTGTCTGTCTTTTGGAATTTGAAGCCTCCCCCACCTCATCTGCACCCCCCCTTTTCTCTCTTCCTAAACTCTGCTTCTGTTAAAACTTGCCCCAAATTGAGGCTTTGAAGCTTCTAACATCTCCTGGTTTGGGTGTCTGCGAAACCAGCCCCTTGCCAGGATATTACTGGAACAAAAAAAACACCCAGACTTTACAAAAGCAGCCAGTCCAAAAAAAAAAAAAACACAAAAAAAAACAAACAGGGGGACAAACGTTAGTATCGGCTATTTAAATCTTCAACTTCTTTCCTTGATGTAAAAAAATAATATATATATATAAATATATATATATTCTGAGAAGCGAGAATTGATATTGTGAATTTTTCTTTTATAATTTTTAAAGAAGAAAAAAAAAATATATGTATAATTTATTTTTCTATACTAAACATCGTGTGGCAAACACATGATTTCCAGTTCCCCCTACGGTGAAATTGAATAGATACACAACATTTATTATTTTTTTTTAAAATTTGTTTTTAATTTTTTTTTTTTTTTTATATATATTTTTATACATTTTTTTTTAAAAAATATTTTATATATATATATTTTTTTTTTTAAATATTTTTTTTAGTAACTTGTTGCCAGCCGCTCCGGCGCTTTAGGAGTCAAAGCCGTGTGTTAAGTTGCAGGCCCAGACAGATGGAAATTCCTGGTAAACTTTCCACTGTTTAAAGGCAGAAAATGTGTGCGCCCGCCGGTTCCCGCAGTCTGTGTCTTTAACAGCAGTCCTGGAATCGGAGTGATGTAATGTTAGTTTTTGAAGCAGAGATTGAATTCCATCCTTTTAGCTTTTGGCTCAAGGGATTAGAGAGAGGGTGGTGTGGTTTGGGATAGGGAAGAGGGGAGGGAGAGTGTGTGTGTGCAGTGAGGAGGGGGGGTGATGCATTTAAAGCGACAGTACCGCATTGCTGCCTTTCCTGGAACACAACTTTTTTTTTTTCTTTCTGTATTTTTGATCTATAGTGCCGCCTGCCCTGTGCTTTCCTTCCGAGTCCAGGCATCAGCACACAGTTGTGTTATTGTCGCGCTGTTGGGACACAATGGGATGGGGGGTGACATCACTGGTGCCTGTCAGGCTGTGGAGACAAAGGCCAGTTTGCTCCGAGGGGTCTGCTTATGTGCTTTAGATATGCAGATTGTACAGAAGGTGAAAAGGGCTTTCAGAATTGTAAATTCCCCTTTAAGTTCCTTTTTATAACAAACATCATCTCCGCTCCACCCCTTATATAAACACAAGTAAGGTGTGCTCCTGATAAGTGCCTGTGTATACAAAGCCATGTGTGCGCGTGTGTTGTGCGCGTGTGTTGTGCGCGCGAATGTTTTCTATTGTGATTGAAAAATATGTGTATTTTTACTTAAGTGACATCCTCGAGAGTGGCGATGCGCGATCATCGGCAGGTAGCTGCGCCGTTGTGTATAGTGTCATCGGCCGGACACGCGTTGCTCGGTTTGGGGGGTCTCACAGAACGCCGTCAGAAGGGGGTCACGAAGAAAACGCGCTCCGACGCGTCTCTGTTACGATTGACGGCTTATAAAGAACGCGAGCGCTGCTGTGAAAAAAACCCTAATCATAAAAAAAAAAGTCTAGCGTGATAACAGAAAATATTAACTTTCTAAAATACTTCAGCAACAAAAAAAGCCCCCCCCCCCGCCAATATGCACGCTGACCAATCAAAGATCAACGAGTGGCTTAATAGCCGATCCACGGAGACAGAGAGTCAACCAAGAAAAGTTTACAGAATCCTATTTTTGTTCTTAAAAGTGGAAGTTGGGGTTTGCGGAGGGGGCCGCGTGTTTTGCGTCATACGCCTGACGTGTGCGTGTGTTACGGTGCAGCGCGGCTGTTACCTTGTTACGGACTGAACTGTAGGCAAACCCATTTGCTGTATTATTCTCGGCGTTTACCCGCCGCCGATGTACTGCGTTAAGTCCAAGTTTAATAATTTGGGGGCCAAAGGGATCAGCGCTCATTGCTTGGCCATAAAGGGGGTCTTCTTTTTGGCACTCGGAGGGTTAATCCGGTTGGTTTTTGTGCTTCTGTTTTCTGCTTCTTGTCTAATTGTAGAATTCCAGCGCTGGAGATTTCCAAACGACATCGCATGTATACCCGTGTGTGAGCACGCGTGTGCGTGTATATGAGCGTGTGTGCAGATATATAGGATATGTATAGCTGGTTATATGTTATACATGCTGATTACACATCCAGAGATACGTAGAACGTTGTGCTTTGGATTGCACCGTTTAAAGCATGAAGATTCCGGGAGATAGCAATGACTGCCCCGCAGAGCTTGCAATCCGTGCTACGTCTTAAAGTGTTTAATCTGCCCGGGGGAGATACAGCCCCGCCGGGTCGGGAAGGGTTAATCCAGCGCAGGTGACACGGATAGTTTCAGCGTGGTTTGTGTGTACTGATTCACGCTACATGTGGAGGAGACCAGAGTGGGAGCCGTGTTGTGTACCCCCCACGTCTCTCGGGCTGTGACTGGGAGGGGGCGCTCCTGAGTGGGAGGGCACAGAAGTCTGTTGGTGAGATGGCATTTCTTCGGGGGCTGCCTCTGTCGTAAACATATTTTCCTTTTATTATTATTATTATTTTTTAAATGCTGCGGGCTTTTGTATCCGGCGATGGCTGCCGTGTCTTCGATGTCGCGTTATGATGTCATAAAGCGTCTGACGAATCCCAGCAATCAGAGTCGCTGTTCTTAAAAGAAACAAAGTTACTAACGGGCGACGTTTGGGGCGTTTTCTGGGCGGCTGCGGTCTGAGACGCTCACGCCGGAGCTGCTTGTGAAACTCTTAGGATCCTCAGCCAGCCTCACGGAACATATAGATCAACAGCCCCCCCCTTCTTGAAAATACCATAACATACGTGAAGTTCCGTGTAAGCGTGTAAAAGCCACCAACACGTGGGGACTATTTTTCCAGTTTTACAACTAAATTCAGCGTCTATTTATTTATTTCGTGCCGTTGAACACTTTCTAGGAATCATTTTTCAATCGTGTTATTTTGCCGGGAGACGCTTAATTGTCACGTGACTCAGAAGCAGGCCCCTGATAGGCTGTTGCCGTAGAAACCGAAAAGACTTCTCAAAGCCGCCAGAATATGCGATTAATGGAGGAATGAATGAAACGGCGGATTACGTATCAAAGCACCACGTTATGGGTATCCGTCACGCGCCCCGTTAACCGGCGGATTAAACATTAAGGGTTAAGAAGGGCGTTTGTAATTCCCGCCTCTGTTAATAAGTCGGGAAGGCGAAAAGCTTTAAAATCTCCTAAAAATCTGCTGAACGGTTGAAAGCGGTTTTTATAATGAATTTTTTCTATCTTTCACGCTCCGCCGCTCGGTATAAAGGTCGCATCCGCTTCAGAGGGCATTATCACCTTAGCGATGTTTTCATTAAAAATAGGTAGTCGTGTAACGTTTCACCGCACTTGTTTTGTAGGCAGTTTGATGTCATCTGAAGAAGAGACCTCTGAGGTCGGAGTGAGACTGCTACATTTTTCTATGTGGTCCCAATTTCATCTTGGGATGGTAAAATTATTCGTTCATCCCTCTGGTAGAGAAGTTTTATTTCTGCGTCCGCAGAGCTGACGCTTTTCTCACGCTCCCTTGGAGGAAACCTGATGCCTGGGAAGTAATGAAGGGTTGGGGGGGCAAACAAATGGGGTGCGCCCGTCCCAAAACCACAAGACCCCTTATGAGGAACGCCAACGCTGACCTTAGAAACGGAGCGTCGTATGCAGACCTCCCAACTTTTACCCCGGGGGGGGTCGGGATCTCATCCCGAATCCTGCTGGACTGCCCTGCGAAAAGCTGGACGGTTGGGAGGTATGCACCCCCCCATTTTACCTGAATTTGCGTTTTATGCCATTAAGCTTTTTTTTTTTCGTTTTTTACCCCGAGCGGACGGGAGCAACCGAAATAAATTCAGGACGGAAGAGTTATTCTTACAGCCGCCCCTGATCCGCCTCCCAGCTGCACCCAACATCAAAAATACCCCGGCAGAAATCCCTTTGATGAGTCCGAACGCCGCGATTTCAGTTGAACTAAGTTTATAAATATATATATATCGCCCTAAAAAAAGGGACTGGTGGGAGGGGGAGGGGAGCAGGAATGTTATCGAGGAGAGATAATGTCTGAACTTTGGAATCAAGTCGCTTTCTTTCTTTTCTTTTTTTTTTCCTCCTCTTTTCATTCTTCCTTTTTCTTTTAAGTCGTGGCCGTGTCGGAAATCGCAAAAAAAACAATAATCGCTTTTTACGCTAAATATTTATTCCCGTTATATATTAAAAATATCGTCCAGCTTGTGCTGTGCCGTCGCCCCTCTGCAGAGTGTTTCCAGGTGAAATGTTCTGCCAATCCGCTTGGCCACGCCCCCTTCAGCGACCCCACGCGCCGGCCGGCAGAGGATGGGTCGGCGGTGGGTTCGATCCCGAGTGCCGGCACATGTGCAGAGTTTTATTTTATTATTCTTTTTTATTTGTTTTGGGGATGTTTATATTATTTTACAAACAAAAATATTTTTTTATGGAAATTCTTAACAATTTCTAGGGAGGGTCCCGAGTCCCAGCATCACTTCCCTATTGGTTGTACAAAACCTCCGCGGTTTATGGTGGCGCATTTATTATTTTGGGGTTTTTTGCCAACTTTTAGAAGGCACAGTTTATTTTAATAATTATATTTATTCATAATGTAACTGTCCATGCAGATGTTGTACCCGGTGAGCGTTTATTCCGC
The DNA here is from genome assembly GCF_027358695.1 of Spea bombifrons. NCBI lineage: Eukaryota > Metazoa > Chordata > Amphibia > Anura > Pelobatidae > Spea > Spea bombifrons. Next base: position 29,653,619 of record NC_071098.1, read on the forward strand.
GAGCGGTGGTGTAAATGGCGTTTTCTTGTGTGTTGGGTGTAATTTGGGTATAATTTGGGGTATATCGGTGATCCCCGCATGTTTGTGCCGGGGGCCGTGTTTGTGCCGGGGGGCCGTGTTTGTGCCGGGGGGCCGTGTTTGTGCCGGGGGCCGTGTTCCCGGGCAGATAATGAGGTCGATGATCTGAGTGTTTACCGTCTCGCCTGCTGCTTTTTTACGCCTTCCCGGTGTCTCTTGTTTAACAGCCAGGGCTCCGCTTTCTCGGCACTCACATCACCCCGATCCGAGAGGTCACCTTCGCAAGCAGCATAAAAACCCTATAATAGAACGGAATAGCTGCTTGGTGGGTGCTTTGCCCGCCTCCGCTTGGGTCCCCGACGTGCCCGCGCATGCTTCCTCGCAGCCCACCCCTCGTAATGTATGTTCCATGCACCCTTTCAACCAAGTTTTGCCAACTGCCTTGGACTACGCCTTTTAACCCTTTCCTGACCGGGCAAACCTGCTGGGTTTCGCCAGAAACCGGCTCTGTTTGTTTTTTTTTTTGTCCCCCCCCTGGGGTAAAACCAAGAGCCCGTTGGGAGCCCCAGACCCAAAATAGATGTACTGTTGAGATGGTTGGCTGTTGACTTCCTCGTGTCCCGGGGGGGTATTTCCCGCGAGTCCTAACCCTTTTGATGCCAGCAAGACACAGCCAACAAACGGTTAACCTCTGGTTGCTGGTATAACACCCGCTGAAAAGCCTTCGGCACCCAACTCCTGCCGCCTAAATATTATCCGCGGATGACAAGCCGAGCTTTGTTTGAGATGTCACACCCTGGGGTGGGTTTCGGGGCAGCCGGCCAGGAAGCGGGGAGGGCAGAGGGTAGCTCTGGGGGTAACGTGACCCTAACAAAGCCATGTTTGTTTTGGGACTGATAGTAAGCTGGGGGTATAACGAAGAGAATGTACTTCATACATCCTCATTTACTGCAAAGGGTGGAACAGCCTCCCAGCAAAGGTGGTAGAGGGTAATACAGTGAGGGTATTAAACATACATGGGATAGACATACGGCTCCTGAATCTAAGACGAGACCAACGACTGATTAAGGTTTGAGTCTTTACAGCAGGAGAAACGGGCGACTAGACGGGGGCCGAATGGGGCCGATCTGCCGGCAGATTCTATGTTTTTACGTATGCTTTTTTTTGCCGATCGCTGAATATGATCTATGCAGCTCGCAGGGTTAAATGTCCCTTTTTTGTTTTCTTCTTAAGCAGAATCAGCAACCTTTAATCAGCCGCAGCACTCTCAGCCGGCCTCCAGCGCGAGTTATTGGGTGAATCGTGGCTGTAAACGTTGGTGTGAAGGCCGATGACCGTAAGTGTGTTGTGTGTTTCTCACACGCAAACACAGGAGGCGGCGGCGCGGGATACATGCCTGTTCAGACGTGTGCATGAATGCGCGTCGGGGTGCGATTTGGTATCTTGATCCTTTAACTGTTTGAGTGCCAAACAACTGGTTTCGCTTGCAATCTATTAACCCCTCCCCCAGAGAAGACATTTTTGAAAAAAAGAAAAATGTAAAGTTTTAAAACCGTATGATTTAAACAAAACCGCGCCAACTCAGCAGTCCAAGTCTGTCGCTGACGCAGAATGCTAAATATTCTTAAAAGGATTGTTTTGTTACAAAAACAAAAAACAATTATATTTTGTTTTGATAACCTTGGCCTGTAATGACCCCCCCCCCAATAACATGAAATAGTAGCCTTGATAATAGTTATGGGGAGCCTGCTGTGGCCTTTGTGTTGGTAAACTACAACTCCCATGATCCATTAGCACAGCAGGATTGTGGGATTTGTAGTCTATGACCCCGGGGGGGGGGTCGGCTGTACTTTGCCGCTGCCCGTGTCGGAGAATCTGCTGAGCGGGACGGCAGGCTTACAGTCCGGACCTTCACCCCCTGCCAGGTGAACTGCATCAGCTGAGCGGCCGGTGGCTTCCAGCCAGGGAATGGCAAACACGCCGAGGAGATCAGCAGCTACAACAGTTAATATCCTCCCGTAATCCCTCGGCAAGAGCCCCGGACATCGGGGACAGCCTTACGAGGCGCGCGGGAAATGTGCCTTAACCCTTGGAGTGCTGCAACCCCCCCTCCCCGTGGGTTTAACAGTAACCCCCATGATTCTTCTCGCATAAAAAGTTAAATATGAAGATTGCCGTGCGTTAATATTTCTTACTTAAAAATATTTTACCTCTCGTCTCTAAGCAATCGCTTCTAGCCCCAGAGAGGGTGGTAGATAAGTGGAACGGCCTCCCAGCAGAGGTGGTAGAGGGTAATACAGTGAGGGTATTAAACATGCATGGGATAGACATACGGCTCCTGAATCTAAGACGAGACCAACGACTGATTAAGGTTTGAATCTTTACAGCAGGAGGAACGGTGACTAGACGGGGGCCAAGTGGGGCCGATCTTTTTTAGGGGATCGTATCTAGTGCGGGGAGCTGAAGGGTTACCGATGCGCCTCTTTATTTCTACCCCCCCCCCGCGGCATTGCCAGCCGTGGCGGTGAGGTCATGGCGCACGGTTTAGCGTTTCCAGCCCACCGCGGGGTATTGATCGGTAACTCTATCCTCCTGCCCTTGCGGCGGGTGATGGCGGGGCAGTGCCAGGTATCGGTGGCGCGGCGTGGTTAGCGTGTGTCTGCGATCTCTCCCCGTGGCGTTGGGCTCCTGTCTCTGGGTCACCATCTGACCTTGTAGTGTCAGCAATACGGTTTGATTTTAACCCTTTAAGTGCCCCGCGCCAACACTTCTTGCTGCGTCGATAGAACATTTATTGCTCGTGTTTGTGGATCTGGCGCTTTCTTCCCCCCCGTAGGTTTAATTGCTTAAAAACAAAACGCAAAGTTTAAAGAGCCTTTTCACTGTCTATGGCAACAGCCTATCAGTGCCTACTTTTGCATCACATGACGAGTGTTGCTGGCCAAAATGAAAAGTATCTGAATGGTTACATTGTTTGTTTCTAACGATGTTTCTAACGTTACATTCAGTTGTAAGAATGGAAAATTCAGCCGACTAAGTGGAACAGCACCTTGAACTCCCGAGCCTGGGCAGCTAAGGGTCTTTCCCGTGTGCGCGGGTGTGACGGAGGGGGCTACACGGACTGCCACGCCGGCCACTCGCAGCTTGTATGGCCCGGGAGTCTCCAAGACCCTATGTGGGCGAGCTGGTGGTCCTTCACAAACTCGACTCGAGTGAGTGAAAGCGGGGCGAAGTACCCCAGAGCTTGTGATCGGGGTGAAGCTTCGTGGCGCTGCCAGCGGTCCTACAATGGCTGGTTGCGTTTGATCTGCTGTGTCGGGGGGGTGAGGTGCGGTCAGTTTGGAGATGGTCCCCCCCTTCTCTTTCCATTTCAGCAAAGTTAGTAATTACCCCATTGTGTTAGCGAGCGCCCACCCCTCGCCCGTGGGTGCTGGGCCCCGGCTCCGGCCGGAGCACAGAGAGCCCCATTGAAGTCGGCTGCGTTCAGACTGTGATGTCACACGCTGGTAACTTTTCCTCTTTAATTAGGGAGAACAGGCCGGACTGTGTGCCCGAGTCAGACCGTGGAGGGGGTGGTGTGTGTTTGGGATGGTGGGGGGGGAGAGCTGTGTGTGTTTGGGATGGTGGGATGTTGGTGGGGGGGCTGTGTGTGTTTGGGATGGTGGGATGTTGGTGGCGGGGGGGAGAGCTGTGTGTTTGGGATGGTGGGATGTTGGTGATGGTGGTGGGGAGAGCTGTGTGTTTGGGATGGTGGGATGTTGGTGATCGTGGTGGGGAGAGCTGTGTGTGTTTGGGATGTTGTTGGTGGGGGGGGCTGTGTCTTTGGGATGGTGGGATGTTGGTGATCGTGGTGGGGAGAGCTGTGTGTGTTTGGGATGTTGTTGGTGGGGGGGGCTGTGTCTTTGGGATGGTGGGATGTTGGTGGGGGGGAGAGCTGCGTGTGTGTGGAAGCGTGAGTGGAGGAGCGCAGTGATTCACCGGGAGATGTGGGGGCTTGCGTCTGGACGGCTGCCACGCACAGACACAGCAGATATGAAACACGTGGCCCACCCGTATGGGTTAACCTTGTGTGTGCTGGGGAAGTGGCAGGCATCAGCACCGTTAACCATGTGAACGCCAAGCTTCGGTCAACCCCTTGACTCTTTAGTCGGTCTTTACTCAGACGACTGGCTGCGGTTGGATGACCGATGGGCTCGTCGAGCGCTCGCTTTTCCCCTGTGCTTGTTAAGGGGTTAAGCGCCCCCAGCAGAGTGGCTCGAGCTCTCGTATCAATGGCTCCATTGTAGCTTTCACCCCCCCCCTGCCAACACCGTATCCCCCCCTGCGGGGGCCGCGCTGTCTCGAGCCGCACTCGTGTTCACAGCTTCTTGGGGTTTGCCTCCTATTAACACCAGAGCAGAAGATCGCACCCAAGAACCGGTGACATCACACGTGTCTTCAATTATGTCACCGCATGTAAACATAGTATAGTTTCATGAGCTCTGGGATTGCGCCATATAACTGCTCCGGGGTAACGGGTAAGGGGGTCCGCGGGCTCCTGGCACCTGTCCTGCCCGGAGCGTACAAGAAACCTAAAGAGGAAAGAAGAAAAGGTCAAACGCTGAGAGCTTTCGTCCGGGCTCGGTGCCAAGTGACAGAGGGTGCGAGCCGGCGGCACCTTAACCCTTTGTGGTAGAGGGCCCCTGGGGAGTGACGTGTCCTAGGGGGGTATGAATAAGTCTGCGCGGTGACCCCTGGTTGATCATCGCCTGGTTACGGAAGAGCCTGCAGTAATGCAAGTTATTTGGGGGGACGGACGGACGGACGGACCGCGGCATGTTAAGTCGTAACTAATCCCGCAGCTGTCCGCTATGTAAGAAGTGGAAGCTCATGGGAGTTGTAGTCCGCGGCCGTCGGTTTCTCCGTAATACCGCCTTTTTAAAAGCTATTGTTGAACCCCTCGACCCCGCGTCTTAAGGACAAGGTCCGGATAAACTTAGAAAGCAGTCAGACCGATTGTTATATTGCGTTCTTCTCAGGGTGACGGCATCGCGGCTGGGCGCGCAAGCAACGACTTCCCATCAGACATTACCGCTGCCATGACGTCAGGCTCTTCTTATAAACCTGCACGGGCACAATGGGTCTCTTTACTTCGGTTTTAAAAAAAAAAGCAGGCATCGGGACTGTTTGTGTTGGAAGGGCTTGTGTGGGGGGTTGTTGGTCTCTACCAAGCCCTGGAGTGCTGGAGCCGACATGCGGGGCGCGTGTTACTTTTTTATGTGTTTTAGCGTTTGGTTTTTTTGTTCTCAAGGTTTTGGGGAGAAGTTTCTCCTGTCCAGAGGCGCTAAAGTTATGGTTCTTGGAATGATGTTATCTAAGCGGCGCGTTCTTCCCTTGAAGACCCGTTTTATGGGTTATTTGGGTTTCATGAAGACACCAGCTCCATATTGTCGAGGAGCGAGGAGACCCAACAGAACCCGTTACGCCGTCGTCCAAAAAAAAGATTTGGTTCTCGATGGAACTGACACTAGATCAGCGATGGTCAGAAGCTCACCTGGACCATACCAAGAAACGACGACAGGGTCATAAAGATGTCCTCAAACCTTTTAAGTTCTAGTGAGCGGAGCTTTCAGTTGGTTCTTTCTTGGCGCCCAACTTTTTGGATCTCCTAGATCTGTTCCAACGCGCTTCTTAAACTCCATTCTGCACCTCTCCTGGAAGCGCCCACGCTTGGTTTAAACCCGACCCGGGTCTTTGGGCAGCAGGCTGTACCCCCTTGCTAGTCATCATTGGCCGCGAGGGGTTAATGTGTGCGGTATACTTAGTGCCGTTATAGATCTGGGTGTATTTTTCCTGCTTCTTATTCTTGAAGTAGTTTATTTTTAGCTTGGCTTTCACTCTCTTTTCTCTGTATTTCCCGTTGCTTGGAGACCGGCACTCGTTCCTCTTCCCTCTCCGTTCCGACGGCCGCCGCCTCCCATTTCCATCTATTTCCAACCCTTTCGTTACTGGAGACGGCACCGGGGAGCCTCCCTGGTGGTGGTCGGCGAGAGGAGTCGGAGGAAAGTTTTCTCTATTTGTTTTAATGACCCGTTTTTAAGCCTCCATGCGTCCTCCGCGCCGCCGTCCCGCCAGAAATGCCTCCGCGGTAGCGTAATGGGCAGATCCGCTGTCAATTGGGCTACTCGATGGGCTCAATACTTGGGTTTTGGGCAACTTTTGTATACTTCTCGTGCCCTGATGCAGCGATACATTTTATTGCTCGTTTTTATGTTCCAAGCAGAGGTCTTCAAAACTTCTGTTCATATAAATATATATTTTTAAAATTTATTTGTACTAAAATATTCCGTTCCGACGAGGCACGAGCCGATAAACGCAGCAGCATCCACGGCGTGAGGAGCGACAGGGAGCCTCCCCCTCGCCAGCGGATGACCTCACCCACTTAATGCCTTTCCTCGCGTCCTTGGCTCCTCTCCTGTCTTGGTCCCTGGCGTCCATTACAGGGACGCTAAATTATTGATGGCTCCTGATTTGTTTGGGGTTTGGGGAAATGGCATTACCGCAGGAACTGCCCCCCCCCTCCAGTAATAGTTACAGATAGGAAGCATCTCTGGAAGCCGGGGTAGTTGACGTGGGGGGGGTAGTTTTCGATCATCCTGCGGACAAAGCCAATTTTATATGAACCACAGACGTGATGAACGCGGCGCTGTTAGAGGTCATTTCAAAATCTCACCTCCGACAGCATGTCTTCAGCCGCGTTTCGCCCGGGGGTTTTCAGGTTCCAGACGGCACCCACTCGGGGCAACAACAAAGAGTCCTGTCCAGACACGTTTTAAGGAGATACCGAAGGGTGATCCGTGAGTGCGCTCAAATGTCTGCGGAGAGGAACACATGCCGCGTGGGAGAGGGCTTGGCGGAAAACCTAACATTAAAAGAAGATCTATTTAAAAAAAAATTCAATTTAAAATCATTTATTTATTAGACCAGGTGGTCCAAATAGGGTCTTTCGTACCAATTAAAATATATATATATATATAATATAGTAAAAATCTAACTTTATCCGATTCCTTTTATTTTATGATAAATGAATAAACCCCTGTATTACGGAACCATGATATTATTTTTTCCTCCCCAAAATACTTGACGCCTCTTCATTTGTAAAACACGTAGCCGATGCTATCTGGTCCCTTCTTGCATTTCCTGATGAAGGCAGGTCTCTTTAGCACGTTCCTTCAGAGGAGAGACTTGGGTGTTTTTATTATCTAAATTGTATTTATCTCCTTTCCCTTTATCCTTATCCCCCCCCCCCCCAAAACATGCCGACGGTGCGTTTTACACGCTTCCTGTTTTTCTTTCGGCATGGGGTCCGGCTGATGGTTAACCTGAGGTTTTATAAAGCGTGGTTCCTCTCTCCGTTTTTTGGCCAAGTGGACTTTTGGATTTCCGGCGGTCGGTTCACCCCGCATCCCAACGACTCTCTGCCCGTTAAAAAAAAAAAAAAAGAAATCGCGCGTAGAAAAAACCTATTGGCCAAAAAAGAAAACAGGATACTTAAGAAGTTTGTAAGATTGGAGTCAACTTTTCCCCACTTTGCCCAACTACGCGAGCTTCGACCGGCCGCTTAGATCTTGTCCTTCGGTCACCTTGGGGCTGGCGGAGTGTTACCGGAATTGCGGCGATCAAACCGCTGGATAAGTACAGGTTGCCCATCCCTGGGGTCCAATAACGTCTCCACGTGGAAGAAAAGAGCCCTTTGTGTGAAGATGTGTGGCGTTTCTGTACGGAGACGCACACGGCATGTCCTGTTACTCCTCACATGATCCCAGATCACAAACAGATTTTGAAGTCTTCTAATGAAGAACATTCTATTCCCAAGGAAGTTCTTTAACCCGTTGTGCGCACGGAACTTAAAGATAAGTCAAGACTTTTGGGTTTCTATCAACTTTCTCCTGGTGGATCTGGGGTTATTCGCCAACGCTCTTCATCCGGTGCTTAATATTTGTTGAGATGCTGGTTTCCCCGAAACGTCCTGCATCTCCTAGTCTTTACGGCTATTGATCGGCACGAGCCGGAGGTCTCTTTGCTGGAGTCAGGAAGGATTTTGTTTTGTTTTTTCTCCGAGAAACGGAATCGCCAAGTGCTGGTTGGTGGCTTTTTTTTTTTCTTTTTTCTACCGTCTTCCTGCGGGTCAATATAAAGGACGGAGGATGCGGACTTGCCGCGGTCGAAGAAGTCACCTTTACCACCTTGGATCTTGAAACATCTCCAGACTTGTACTTTTCGTTTTTGATTTTGCAGCATATTGTGGTTACTTTGTGATAAAAATAGTCAAATCTCCTTGAAGTGGAACATTTTTGTGGGATGATCAACACGCTGATGATTATCCGCAAAACATTCACATGGCCCGATTTGAGGACTTATCATGGCGCCACCGGTTTCCGCGGCGCTTCTTGCCGTCCCTACATTCAAAGGTTCTGACAATACTAGAACGGACAGACTAAGACGAATCGATACATTAGGTGAAGAGGGCTCGGCTCATAAGCTTACGATCTAGAGGACTATAGGGTTTCATAGCAGGGAGAACTTGGCCCGTGTAGACCGACCATTGTCCTCTCTGCCTGGAAGCTCACGCTTTTTTCCCGTGCCACGTCTGTAAACTTAATTTGAATGTTTTGGGATTAGTTTTTTAGAACTTTAATACATTGGTCGCAAATTTTAGGCTTTTGAGCGTTTAGGAAACGAGGCCCCGATCTGTTTCTCGCCCCGTGGCGCGCGCTCCGTTTCCGTTCCGGCCTCCACCGCTCGTTGAGAATCCGGTCCTTGTTGTGGCTCTTCCGACATAAAGCCTAACCTGTGCGCCTTGCTCCGAGTTATACTCGTTGGCGGAGTCGGTGGGGAACGTGTCTGTAAGGATGTGTCTCCCCGGCGGAGGAGGGGATGGGACGCTTCTCCCCCCCATCCACCCCTTGCTCCTGGAAGGAATGCGCGAGAGAGAGGGCTGCTCTCCCTGCCCTTATAAGAAAAGGGGCTTTGTGTGGGATGCTGTGACCTCACGTAGGAGCTATTTGGTGTGTGCCGAGGATGGAAGGAGCCGTGAGCTGGCAGATGGCTTCACGCCACAGACTCACATGTCTGTAGTAGCTTAACGTGGTTAGGAGACAGGCTGGGACCTGTTCTACATGGGAAGCCTCGTCTGTTATTCTTACGGCCTCCGAGACGGTACTTCAGGAGACGGCTGCACTTAACAAACATGAGGTCTTTAGTAGCGTCTGGCCCGGTAGCTCCGACCCTTCATCATGCGCAGGTGTGGCAGCCCTAGAGTTTCCATGAGTTGCTTTATTCACATGCTAAAGGCGAGACGGAATGGGGTGGGGAGGGCGCTTGACTACCAGCTGGCAACGCTTAAATATAAACATTTATCATCAGAACATGGCCCCATTTTTGGATGAATCTATGCCGTTATTATTATAAAATATATAATATTTTCTGGTTAAACGCATACATTCGACGATCCTCTAACACGCGAACATACATGTGTGTAACCTACACGCTTCCTTTATCTTTTCAGGGTTTGCCTTTCCCGACTGGGCCTACAAGCCGGAGTCCAGCCCGGGATCCCGACAGATCCAGCTCTGGCATTTCATTCTGGAGCTGCTGCGGAAAGAGGAGTATCACGATGTCATCGCCTGGCAGGGGGACTACGGGGAGTTCGTCATCAAGGACCCCGACGAGGTGGCGCGGCTGTGGGGGGTCCGGAAATGCAAACCGCAGATGAACTATGACAAGCTGAGCCGGGCACTCAGGTGAGCGATGGCTGCTACAACTGTTTGGGGTAAATCCCCTCCTTAAGTTTGCCGTGTATTTCTAGCAACACGTTACAGGATCTCGGCAAGGCTTGTTTTTCCGATGGAACGGGCGGCCATGTTTGCTGACGTAGGTGCGAGCGCTCGTGCAAACGATGAGTTTCATGGTCTTTACTCGTTCCTTCGTTATTAATCGGGTCCAAATAAAATGTGGTGCCCCATCTACGGAAATAATATCTTGGGTCGGCGGGTGGTTCGTCCGCGTTAATCCCCTTTTAAGGCTTGCGTCTCTCTCCCACCCCATGGTATTAGTGTCTTATCTCTCCAGCCATTGTCGGCAAATTCTTTTCCCGTGTCCCGCTTCATTCCTGATACTATCGACAGCTCCTTGAGTCGGTTGCGTCGGTTTAGAATTCTTTACATTTTGATTACTCCAAAGAAGAGGAGATCTGGTGCAAAGTTTGAAAAGTAACCTTATCACCATGGCAACCAGTAGAATGGTCCAATCAACAGGGACCATTTCTTGCTTTGGTGATTAAATCCACCATTTTTGCACCAGAGTTACTTTTATGCATAGGAAACATTGTGTCCACGGTAACGAGTGGCGCTTAACGACATTTTCACGCTGGCCTGGGTTGGAAGGGGTTAAGTTTCGCCTGTGCGGTGTATTTAAAGCTCGTACCTGCCCCGGGAGGGGTATGTGCGTTAATTATAAGGTCCTGGTTTTCCCCTGAACACCTGGGTGTGCGCAAAAGACGGCTTGTTTGGCAAGAGACGATCAACAGGTCCCGGGTAGTAAAAAAATAAAATAAAAATACACTAGGGGAGATTAAAGAGCCAGACCATAAGAAGCCCCCACCCCCCCCGTACCTTAACTGCCACAGCTAAAGCATTTCCAGGTGTTTCCCAAAAAGAGCGAGGAATAAAATAACGTGTTTGCAATGAGATTCGGCCCCTATAGTGTTAACCCTTTAGTGTCTGAGGGGCACCCTGCATCAGACATGGGGCGACACGGGGCGATTAACCATGAAAAGGGGCGCCTCAAAGTTTTTAGAAGTGGTTGTATCGTTATAGCAACCGGCGGACTTTTCCCAGTAAGCAGGAAGATTTCATTGGTTGCCATGGGGATAAAATCACTTTTTTTTTCATTCTGTAACAAGCATCACTATTTCTATATAACGGATAACCTATAATATAAAAGCCTAACAATGAACTCGGCTGGGCAGCTGAGCTTACACTCTATTCCTGATCTTTTTTTTTTTTTTTTCCCTCCCCTACCAAGGTATTATTATAACAAGCGGATCCTCCACAAAACCAAAGGCAAGCGATTCACTTACAAGTTCAACTTCAACAAACTGGTGCTAGTCAACTACCCGTTTATAGACATGAGCATGGCAGGTAAGCTCATCTCCGGAGCGCTGGCGGCGAAAGGGGGGCATCTGTTTGTAAAATACCCCTGTTTGGGGGAGGAGGGGGGGGGCAACATTTCCTTTGGCTATTTATATTCCGAGTCAATCAGGTGCAAATTTTCCTGTTTATTTAGCGCTCCAGAAGTCCTTGGGAAGAGACGTAAATAAATGTTCCCAAGTGTAGTAGAACGCGTTGTTTCCAGTGGGCGTCTGTAATTGGCTGGGTTTCCAGACTGGTAAATTTCAGTATCAATTTTAGGGTTTTTTTATCTTTTTTTTTAATTATTATTATTATTATTATTATTCGTAAAATTATGGATTTGCATGGTATTCTCGCTGCCAGAGCCATCTGACGCGTTTCACCCCAAAAACCAATCGTTTTAAAACGCGTCGGGCGGCTTGGAACTTTCCCACGCGAGGAGGCCCGTGCCTTCATTATTTTGTTTGTTTCTCGTGAGTGTGCGTGACCCGTTTGTTTTTCTCCCCTTTCTCAATTTTTAGGAGGGCCGGTCCCTCAGAGCGCTCCACCTGTTCCTTCAGGAGGTACCCACTTCCGCTTCCCACCCTGCACCCCATCGGACGTCCTCTCTCCCAACGAGGATCTGCGCTCTCCCACGCTCTTCTCTTCCGTGGCAAGGCGCTTGGCTCGCGGCTCAGTCAGCGACTGCAGTGATGGCACGTCCGCCAACTCAGAGGTGGAAGAGAGTCTTAACGAGGAACATCACCGCAGGGGCCCTGGGCCGGATATCCCAGCATTCAGAGGGCCACCCCTCCCCCGGCTCCCCCACGAGAGCCTCTTCAGGGTATATCCTCGACCACGAGTACCAGAACCACTCAGCCCATTCCCAGTATCTCCAATGGGTGCACCAACTGGCCTGCTCCCTCCACAGCTTTCTCCAGCTCTACCCATGACACCCAACCATATGAACTACACACCCTCACCCACCCTGAGCCCCATGTACCCCGGGGGCAGCCACTTCTCCTTCAACCCCGAAGACATGAAGCGCTACCTCCAGGCGCACACGCAGAGCGTGTATAACTACCACCTCAGCCCGAGGGCGTTCTTACACTACCCGAGTATCGTGGTGCCTCAGCCGCATCGTCCCGACAAGCCCCTGCATCTGCCCCCCGAAGAACCACCCTTCAAATTTAAACTCCAGCCCCCTCCGCTCGGCAGAAAGCAGCGGGAGCGACCCATGGACATTGGGTCATCCGCCGCCTCCTCGTCTTCCATTGTCCCTCAAATCAAGGTGGAGCCCATATCCGACGCGGAGGAGGAAGACGAGGAGGAGCTGATGGTGGAGGTGACGGACATCAGCGAGGAGGAAGAAGACGAGGAGGTGTTTAAAACCCCTACCGCTCCGGAACAGAAGCCCCTACCTTCCCCGCTGCCCAACAGGGATGAGGAGCCTCTTAGCGCCGGACCAGAGACGGGAAGGTGCATCCCGCTCAAGTTGCGCTTCAAGCGCCGATGGAGTGAAGACCAGCGCCTGGAGGCCGAGGGCGCGGGAGAGGATTCTGACAAAAAGGTGCGAGGTAACCAGGAAGAGCCGAGTCTCCCTCCTCAGCCGGGCGGCGTTCCCTGCAGAAGGGTGAGCGCCGACCTACAACGCGCCACAGAGGAACTATCGCTAGAGAACCGCGATTCCCAATGAGGCTCGTGACGCGCGTTCACAGAACAATTTCACGTCTCCGGCGCCGCGAGACGAACCAAACCTCTTAAACCCCGCCCCAAAGCGGCCCCCCGCCGCGGTTCTCCTATCACAAGGCTGGGAAAAATCATGTTTTTTTTATTTTTTTTGTCGAAATCCTTTAAGTTTTTGCATCAAAGTTGTGAAAACGATTGGATTTGCTGTAGAAAGGCTTTTTATTGTTAACAGAGGACGACTGCTTTAAACGATCTCGATTGGTTGGCTGTTTTTAACCCCATCTTAGTACATATGTAAATATTTCATCTTCTCTCCTCGATTTAGGAGCGGAGAAGTTTTACGTGCCGCGCGCTTTTTTTTGTGCTTTATGGTTTGGCAAAAAAACAAACAAAAAAAAAAAACATCCAAAGTAATCCAGTTTTATTCTATTTTTTTTTTTATTATATTTTTTTCCTGCTCATACTGGTCTAAGACTGGTACTTACTCAGGTTTATTGGGGAGCAAAACCCTGTTCTTTCACCCCGGGCATGCTCTCCCCCCCCCCCGTTTGCATTAATCAACTTGACCCCCTCACCACCTGCCACCTCAGGACTTCTATTTAGGGGCTCAACCATTTCACTGGCAAGGGGGAGACAAGACTGATCTACGATACTATATATAAAAAAAAAAAAACTCATGAATCGGGCAGGACTGCCGCGTTATTATTCCCTTGCGTTGCCTTACAACAGTGGTTTTCTGTGTTTAAAAAAAAAAAAAAACTGAAAAAACTCAATTTTTATAAACTGTGGATTTTTTTTGCCCTTTAATTCTCGTGCCCCATTTAAATACGAATGTTTTGCTTATTTTTCTCGGTTCCCAACAAGTCACTTTTTATATATATATATTTTAAGAGAAGAAAAAAAGTTTTTCCGTATAGGGTTTTTTTTTTTTTTTTTTTTTAAAAAACAGCCTATTTTAAAGTTTAAAAAAATAAAAACTAAAACAGAAAACAATATATAATTGCATAATCTATACAGATTTCTGTCCCATATTTGAAGACATTGTGGGCCTTTTGGAACCTTTTTAAAACCCCACTCCAACTAACCAATGAAATACAGAGGATCCTCGTGTCTGCAGGGAGGCCCCGCCCCCTCCGTCCGGTGTCGGTGTTCTCTCGGTGGATGGTGCTGGGTTTGCGCAGCGGTAACGTAAACGTCTGGTAGCGTTTGTTTGCCTTGAATAAACTGACGTACACAAAGGTGCCTTATTGAGACGACCTGCAGACCCCCGAGTGTCACCCCGGCTCTGTCCGAGCGGTCGGCCAGATTTATCAATGAGATGTCTTCTCCTGTGGTTGGGCAAGAGGGCATTGGGGTCACTCCCAGTGGATAATGAAAGGGTTAAGTGATTGTAAGCCCAGTGGGAATAGAAAGCCGGTGCTTTCCCGTATTCGGAATCACGAGAGTCGCCGCTCTTGGTAGCCCCCAAAGTCAAAAGCATTATTTTCTTTATTTTTCCTCATTAACCCATTTGCTGCCAAAGGCTTCCAGCACCAGCCCCGCAATTCCTCAGGATATTTAACCCCTCGTAGGAACTGGAACCCCTTTTTGAGCTTGGGTTGCGGGATTCCTATTAGGAAAGCGTTCCGGGGCAGAGAGCTGCTGGACCCTCCGCGTAAAAAGGGGCTCTCGGGATCCGACTCAACCAGCAGAGCGGGTGGAGGGGACGTGCAGGGACGAGGGGGAGCGTCACACTCTGGGACGGGTAAAATTGTCAGGTTTAACCTCAATATGTAAAAAAAAAGTCCGTTCCCCTGAATACACAGATTGTAAATATATTTAGCAAAAGTCTGTTCACATTTAAGAATGTATATCTTAAACAATAAAAGACTGAAATTTCGTCTGTTACCGAAACTGATCTCTCCGTCTCTCTAAAACGATGACGTTTGTGTGGGTTTTGGGGCAGAAACATTGAAAATCCTTAATCTTTTTATTTTAACCGGGGGGGGGCAGCATATTTAGATGAAATATCTTATCACTTGGTATACGGGTGCCGGGACTGGGGCTTCTCAACTAAGTCACATTCCCATTCCTGGAGGAGTTGATACTAAGGAGCGAGTGTCGGATGGGCCGGGTAACACGCTAGCGTAACATGTTCATGCAAACGTTTACCGGATGCCCTGTCCTGGGGAGGACGAACCCGGCAGCAGCGATTCAGCCGCACGGTGCGGCCCCCGCATCTTCAACGTGAAATATTCACCTGGGGTTAGGACCTGGTCTAGCGAGATGTCCGTATTTAATGCAGCGACCGGTGCTTGGAGAAGGGATAAATAATATACAGTTCTGCAGATATATTAGATACAAACTCAGCGCTGTCTGAGCCCGTCCTGATCACGCGTAGTCACATCTCCTACAGAACATACAAGCACGTCCTGAGCGTGTGGAGTGAGCAGTCTGAGCAGTACGGCCACGTGGCACCGAAAGCCACGCGATTAACCAGGACCGGCAGACTGCGAGGCACGTGTCTAATGACTGCTCACTCCGCACGCTCAGGGCGGCCTCGGACTGCTCACTCCACATGCTCAGGGCGGCCTCGGACTGCTCACTCTGCACGCGTGAGCAGTCCGAGGCCGCCCTGAGCGTGCGGAGTGAGCAGTCCGAGGCCGCCCTGAGCGTGCGGCGTGAGCAGTCCGAGGCCCCCCTGAGCGTGCGGAGTGAGCAGTCAGAGTCCGCCCTGAGCATGTGGAGTGAGCAGTCAGAGTCCGCCCTGAGCATGTGGAGTGAGCAGTCCGAGGCCGCCCTGAGCGTGCGGAGTGAGCAGTCATTAGACGCGTGCCTCGCAGTCTGCCGGTCCTGGTTAATCGCGTGGCTTTCGGTGCCACGTGGCCGTACCCCCAGAGCGCGGCTCCTTTCTGACCTCCCTTAACCCTCGCCGCAGACACCCCCGCCGATCCCAAGGCTGCTATCCCCGCAGGGCTCGGGGCTTATGCAATAATTACAGCATGCGCATCTCCAGCTCGCCCGCAAGGGAATACGTCCTCTCCTGCCACAACAATGCAGCCGAAAGGAGCCTGCGCTGCATGCGTGCGTTAACTCTTTCATGGCTATGTATTCTAACACACGCACACGCGAACAACACGCTTCCTGCCCGTCCCTAAACCCGCTGCCATCTTTTATTAGTTACATTCCTTCTGAAAACGTGAGTTATACCCCCGGTCCTGTCCTTCGATGGTTAAGTCGGCAAATTTGCCCGTAATGGAATCTGGTACCTCTGCTGGGGGTCCTCAAAGACGAATTATAAGAACACTATCAGCCCCGCAGGAGACCCCATAATAAGATACCCTGAGAGCTTCTAAATGAGCCGGCCCTGAGACTCTCAATATTAACCCATTAATAGCCCGTCGCGAAGATTCTATGCAGTGACTCACCAATGCGTTACCCAAATGGCTCTGATACCCGTCGTCATGGAAACCTTGACTTGTCATTATTTAAAGATACACTTAATGGAGTCACCTCCATTCAAGCAGGGATATCAACCATAACATACTAGGAGCAAAAGCACCAATAAGGAGTCTTATATATGATCACAGCGGGGAGAATAGGAAAGAGTCGGGCTCCACACGGTGTGACCCCAAGAATCTGCCCCTTCACCCTGAGATTGAGGCAACAACCCTGATAGATCCCAGGCATGAATAAGAGGGGTATAATAAGACCTGGGGTCCTCCCCCCCCCCCGCATCTGATGTCTCTGAATGACGGCATCGCTATAAATAACTGATTTTGGTGACATTTTTTAAACCCAAAGAACTCACAATCTGACCGTGGAGACTCTTCAGGGACCCCGGCTCTGTCGTGACGTGATGAGCTGGTGCACACGGGAAGAACACGTTACGGCTGGAGTTCAGATCCAGGGGAGATCTTTTGCCACCTCTAGAAATAGAAAAGATTCTATATTAACACACTTTACAGCGTTTTAGCGGCTCATCTCCCTAATTAGCCATGAAGTCCACATCACAAGGACGGCCGGCGGTCACCGTGTTTGGAAATGTTTAATATAAATAGGAGCGTTTTCTACCACTGCTTACGGAAACACTGTCTAGCCTGGAGGATATCAAGTTATTACCTGCTTTCAAGCAGGGATTTCATCTACCTATAAACATCACCGGGGCTTTTAGGGCTGTAGACCCTTATTATACCCTGATACCCAGCAAACATTCTGAGTTCCTACAAAAGGACTGTCTACCCAAAACAGGGACACTTGGGAGGTATCTCCAGTAAATTCACAGCTGATGCAAAAATACCAGCTTGCTAATTATAATGGCAAAAGTTCTGCAGGTCTATCCAGCAAAAACTACATGTCCCGTGGTGCAGTGCGCGCCGCCCTCGCGTTGGCTCACGGGATTTGTAGTTGTATTTGTCTACATAAAGCTTTGGCCTACCGCTCCCGAAAGCGATGCTGGAGTCATGTACGTGCAGCAGAGATGCCGGGGGAAGCACCTGCTCCGTGAGTCTCGTACGGTTAGGGCCGTGGGTGATGCTGTGTGAGGGAGGCCGGGGGGTGAGCCCGCCGCGCACTCCACGCCGAACTTGCGTTGGGTGTAGTAAGATGGCGCCCACAAACTTCCGGAGTCTATATGGGTCCAGTAACTGGGGGGTAACTGCGGCTTTATTTACAGTTTAATGGCAATAAAACTATTCCTGTCTAGTAATGGCTTCGGTCATACGGGTGCAGCGCTCTGCATGGGGGTTTCTGCTGCAGACCGTGCTTGGCAGGGGTCTGAAAGAGCAGCCCCCCCCCCCGCAGGACTACCCCAGGGGTGGGGGCAGCACAGGGCATGTGGGGGGGCAGTGATTGCATGGCCTTTCACATGGGCTTTGATTACAGTGTTATTGATGAGGGGTTATTCAGAAATTCCTCATCGCAACTTTTAAAGAGTTAAAAGCTCACTAGCCCCCGCTGGACACGCTTCGTATAATATACCTGGGTCATGCGTGTTTTATTTGGCGTGTTCTGGGTAGCGCGTCTGCAGGAGCTGCATTGGATGGAAGAGGTGGACGCCTCGGGGTGCTGCTGAAGAGTGTGGTCCTGCTGAGGATGTTATAGGGGGTGTGATGGTTGTCGCAGTGTGATGGTTGTCACGGTGTGATTGATGGAACTTTTACCGGTCAGTCCGCTTGCTGACCCCTCTGTGCCAGTGGGCAGGAAGGTCGGTGCAAATCTGCCCCTTCCAATTTACCTACTTACTATTACCTAAACATGGCTGATAAAAACATGCAAGGCCCAATTGGCCCTAATCTTCCTGTTTTTTCCCCTGCTGTAAAACCTCAATTTATTCCGTCCCGTCTTAAATTCAGGAGCTGTATCATTATTTCTTACACTTCCGCTGCTTTACATATCCACTGCCCTCAGTGAAATAAAGCTCTTGAATGACATCTAAGGTAGAAATATGACATCATAGGGTGTCTGAAGTCAGTCATGGTGTGAGGGCAGTTTGCAGTCACGGTAATAAAGCCGCCTCGGCCTAAATGCCCCGCTGTTCTCCTTGGGTAATTTACGTTGCTTTGAGAAATAATTCCCGGTGACGGAAATCCAAAGATCTGCGGGGTTTTACGGCTTAGGAGAAATGGGTTGATTGCTGTAATTTAGTGAGTGACGGCGCAGTTTGTGAAATCCGTGCGGAAAGCGCCGGCGTAGCAGATCCGTGCTGCGCGGTGGGAAGCCGGAATCTGTTTAAGTGCCTGATGAGCATCGGCGTCCTGATCCTATTTATAATCCGATCTGGCAGCAGCGGAGCTTTAAACCTGACTCAGATCCTGCGTTGCGTAACCAGGTCCGTGGGTGTCAGCTCCCAATATGGAGGCACGTGTGGGATCCGTGTTACAGGTGTGTGAGCGGATCTGAGTCACGTACGTTACTGGAAACGTGACTGTGTCGCACGGCTGCATCGGCATCTCAAAGCTGTGAATGGGGGGGGGTTAATAGCTGGCTTTGTTGCCCCTCTCTCTGGGCAAGCTAATCACGGCCATTGGTCCTTAAGGGGTTAGGCGGCAGTCTGCCTTGAAGGTGGTGATCAGGCTGGTGGGACTCGTTCCTGCTTCGAATCACGCTCTTCTGTGCTGCGAAGACGTTCCAGGCATGGAGCTTTGCAGGGAGAGTCACTGCTTGTGAACAGGTGGTCTAAAGGTGATATTGGTACGAGTGACCCGCGTAATGTTCAGGGTTGGACGCGTTACATAGAATTCAGGAGGCACCTGGACCGTTTGTTAGGAGACGTGAGGCTTTAAGTGATGACTGTTGGGCTCCTTGAGGTTGAGAACTTTGCAGAACTTTCTAAACCTGTGATCCCCAACAGCAAATCCAGCCTAGGGACGGTACTTGGCCCGACCTTATGTAGTTATGTAGGCCAGACGTAGCATCGTGTTATTGTATCTATGGAAGTCCATCTTGGGCGGCTTCCGTTATTCACAGTTAATGAATCCCCCAAGTTGGTTTCCCTTTCCTCCAAGTTGAGTCTTCTGGAGTCTAACTTTGGACAATTCAGATCATCGCCTCCTTAAGCTGCTCCTACATCTCGGTTCTTAAAACCCTGGAGGTTCAGTCCTTATCCCGTTATCTAAATAACTTCATTGTAACTGAATGGAGAGATTGGACTTCTGCCCACAATGTGTTCCTTGAGATAAAGAACATGGATGTCTCCATAATCTTAGTTATCGAAGAGATTGGTCAACTGTAAGAAACCGTCTAGACTCCTTATTTCACGTGACGGGCGATTTCATCACCAGCTCTCGAGCCGTCTATAATTCAGATGTCCTGCGCCCGTGTTGTCGTTGGCTGTCGTGGAGCCTCTCGATAATGACTCGAGCCCGGTGACTCAGACTGGTCCGGCTCGTTCTCCTGGTAATCTCGTGGAGCCGCGCGTTTTCCAGTTCTGTAGTATGTACCGGATAAGCGGCTGACCTCCCGTCTAGCAGAGGATTCTCTGGGGTTCTCCTCGATATGACAGGTAGGGGACCTGATGGCTGCCGAGGCTTCTTCTACAGGACAAAGTTCTCTGTATGGGTCTTGTGTTCTTCCTGTCTTGGTTTCTGGTCGGGGCTCCATGAGTACAGTGAATAGTGACTTCTGAGCTTCCACGTGTTTCTAGATCCCACGTATGATCCCAGAGTCTTCTAGCTTTGGACCGGTTTGTTCAGGAAGTTTTTGTGTCGTGGGAACTCTTTTTGAAGGAGTCTGATGTGAGATAATGTATTGTGGCTTTAAGGAAGACAAGTTCAACGGCCAGACAGCTACCTGTTGGTTCTCCGAGCCCCAGGGGTTAATTCCTGTGTGGGGGGTGAGATGAGGCCCGAGGTGATGGTCTGTCAGAGGGTCGGCTTTGATCCCATCAACCCCCCCCCCAGTCTGCGAAGGGCTATTATTTTTTCCATCTTCGTGTTCTCCCCGTGGCCCTCGCTGGAGTGCCAGGTGGCCGGCGTACTCGGCGTGTTGAGAATGACGTCTCTGCTACGCTCTGATTGTATGTTTTGAAATAGTTCTCTATCAGGAGGCGTTCAGGCATGCGCGACATGCTTCCAAGGTAGTTTCTGATAAGATTAGTCTCCGTGTGGCTATAGAAAAGTTTTCTCTCCGGCCCACACGGCTTCTGATAATCTGGAAGCCGTTGTGGAGGATTTGCGGATGTTCTGCACGAGGCTTCAGAAGTGGAATATCCTACATTGATGCAGTTACCGTGCGCCTTGAGACGGGGGGGGGGGGCTCTCCAGCGTTGGTTTTGTCCTCTGGTTCCATGAAGCCTCATTTCAATTGGCTGCGGCACAAATTTCACGAAGCCCCCGCTTTCCATTTCTATATTTTATTTATATGGTGCCAACGATTCTTGCAGCTTCCCTACATTCAGAGGGTCTGATAAAACTAGAAGTGACTAAAATGAGCTGATACATGGGGGCAGAGCTCACAATCTAAAGCCCCCTTTGGTGTGACCTCTGCATCCTATGGCTGGCCCTCTGTGGCCGTTGTTGGTCTGTTATCGGCACAAACAGGACCTCGGAGAGGTACCAAGGACTCTTACCTTTCCTTAGGAGCCAAGGGGGCCGATGATACATTGTCTCAACAAAGTATTTATCAAGAAAATGAATGCAGGTCCCATAGGCAGCCAAGTCGAGGAGAGACCCCCTAGGTCTCGTGGCATTGTATAGATGGTCACCCCCCCAGATGTATGTATGATAAGGTCACGTTCCACTAAATAGCTGCTCCCCGAGGAAATGTCTTTCATCTGCTGATCACATGAAGTCTCCCGCTTTATCTCCAGATGTTCCCGATCATCCATTTGTGGCCTCGTGACGTCCACATTCTGCTTTGCCCAGGGCATGTTTCATTCAACGTAAATGAACATATATAAAAATTTGCCTTTTTCTCCCCCAAATAGACGCGATGATGGATAACCGGAGTGTTAAGTTCTTATTTGTCACTGCACTTTTCCCGTTTTGTACGGTTTTCCCGGACATTTGAACGTTATCGTCACACTGATGACCGAGCGGCATGTGATGGATATGGAAGAATGCCTGCTTTCTGTGTGCGCAGCGCCACTTGGTGGTATCATTTGGAATTACATATTCTATTTACTACTTTTTGGTATATTTACACAAAAAAACCTATTATATATATTTGCCCTTTCTAGTCTTTAAACTAGTATTTCTCAAACTGCATGAACTCTTGCAATTTTAGCAGCAAATATTGCAGCATATGCGTGATGCATGATACAGGGTGGGTCGGCTCACCATAGTGGACAGTGATGTGATGGAATTAACTTACTCACCTCTCTTGCAGGGTCCCGCTTTAGTGAATACACCTCTGCGAACCCCCGATGCATCGGCTCGTCTGCGGGGTCGGCCGGCGCTTTATGAATAAATGTAATGTAGTCGGTCGGTTCTAGGCTTGAATATTCTGAAGTTATTTTTGTCTCTTTCACCACTTTAATTTTCTGGTCACGTGATACGTTGGTCTTTTTTTTGCCGCCGTCCCCCAGACCTGCAGTAATAGCGGTTTGGACTCTGGAATCTGCGGAGCGGTCTGTAATCTTGTTTACGCTCGTGGCCGTGAAAACGCGTGCGTCAATGCTATAGATCTGCTAACCTTGGCTTCTGCTCCGCTTAACCCATCGCGTGCCGGGTGTGCGAGTTACAAAGCGCGCTGTTTGTATGTTCCTGTGCTCCATTTGCCTGGCTTGAGGTAGATGACCTAGTGGCGCTCTGTAGGGTCAGGTGGGCGGCCCGCGGGAGCCGCTTGCCGTCTGGGCTGTAGTGATACAGGATATTATGATGTAGAAGTAAATGTTTCACCTCTGCGGCTCCTGCTGGCTGGGATTGTGAAACGCGTCGGCTGCTTGTCTGATAATTGTGATGGAAGAGGAATATTCTTTTGGGTATAGATTTTTCTGCTGCTCCCCAGTGCTATTTTCTTGATTATTAACTAAAGTGCGTGTATTTGCCTTTTTTCGCAGGTTTAGTTGATGGGGAGGTGTCACGTGGCTAGGGGTGCTTTCTGCAAGCGATTCCCTCAGTTCTGCGTTAAATGGGTTTTTAGCTTAAGAATCTTGTGCTTTCTGACTAGAAAGGAGGTTGGGGGGGTGCTTATGCTTTCCTCCCCTTATTTCCTTCCTATGCCAGGTGGTTGACCTCAGATCGGAAACTCTGTATATCGGCACCTTTCCTCTGTCTGGTTAGAGGATCACTTTGCTCTAACCAGCATTGAAGAGAACGAGGGGGGGGGGGTCACGTTCTGGGGTCTCCATTGCAGTCAGATGTGGATTGTGTCATCTTGTAAATTCGAGCACAGCACTGAGCCGCTTCTTTATGGCGATGCTAATGAAGTCCCTTTACCCAGAGAGCTTATTTGTGGGGAGTTTTCGGAGAGTCCGAGTCGTCTCTGTAGGCTGCCCCCAGGGGTCTGGTTTGGGTTCTAGATCTTGAATGTTGCGACTGTGTATGGTGGGGGTGTATCCCGTGTCTCTGCCCCCCACACAGCCGAAGGCCAGGATGTTGCAGCGTCTTCTCGTACACTGGAGCCAGGACTACCCGCCGGCGGCATGGGGCGTGTCAGGACCCGGAGGATTCGGGTGTCAAAGCAGCGGAGCCGAGAGGGTTCCCGGTGTGCTTCTTATAGAGGCCGTGTCACAGTTTATATGGTCACAGGGTGACACGGTGCCCACGTGGTTTGACTCCGGTGTTTGATGTCGCTGTGGGGTGTAATTGTCCAGCATGTTGTATATTATGTGCGGACATCATGCTGCTCTGTGCTTTTGGCGGGATTTGCCCTCCTTGCCCCAGTCACCTGACCTGCTGCCCCCCTCACTCAATGCCAATCACAGCTCTGGCCCACTGCATGATTTGACTTCCCGCGTTCCCGTCCTCTACCGCCCTTTCTACAGATGGCAGCCGCTCGCTTCCGCCCTTCCCTGAATGCGAACAGTCAGAGCGTCACGTAGCTTGTTTGGCGCCGCCTCCCGCTGCTCAGCCGCGGCCTCTCCCACAATGCCCTCCAGAAGCCGCCTTATTGGTGAATGAGTCGCCTCCCGGAAACGCCCGGTTTATTCCTCTGCCGTTTCAGTGCCGCTTATCCCAGTGCATGTTGGGAGGTGTAGTTCGCTTACTTCCGCCGATACTGTTAAACAACAGATCGCCCGAGTATTTCCCGGAGAGCCGCGTTTCCTGCTGACGCGGAGGCTGATGGGAGTTGGAGTTTCGACCCCTTTCCCTCTCCTTTGGTATTCGTGTATCGTTGCACTCGGATTCCCAGCGTACCTTGCGGGCTGACGCGCCTCTTCAGGTGCGGATTCTGGGACTTGTAGTCCTGCTGCTGCCGTCCAGCGATTGGCCGAGCTATCTACCGAGCGGAGTGCGGACTCGTATTCCCATATAGCCGCGCGGCGCGGCCTGGAGCCCGGGGGCTGAGTGTGTGTGGCGGCCGCTGGGAGGGAGCCGCTGAGCCCGGCACCATTCAGCGCTTGTACGCCTCGCTCCTCAGCATGAGCAGCGCAAACCGGCCCCGGACCGAGGCCTTCGGAGACCAGGTCCAGGCTGGAGCTGCCAAAGGGCCTGTGTCCTCGGGAGCTGCGGGCGGAGGACCTTCAGTACCCGGCGGCTTTAGCGCCATCAAGACGGGGAGTGAGTATCTGGGGCTGGGAGCTTTAAATATGGCGGCAGGGAGGGGGCTGCGGGTCAGACGTGGGGTCCTCGCTATCACAGGGAGACGAGGCCTCTCGTTTAATTGGACAGTTGGAGATCCCCATGTTGGGGGGCAGATCCAGTAACTCCCTAACAATGCAAGGGTTAACCCACACCGGTAAATCCGGGCTATACGTTTTGGGGGCAGGGAAGGCGGGTATTTCCAGGTCGGGGGTACTCGGTGTGCCCGCCTGTGCGGTATGGAAGGTCACTGGGTTTAGGGTCACCCGTTCCTATGAAGTTACTTATAACGTCCCTTTATATAAACGTAACGGGGAGATCCGGCTGCGATATATACCCCTTTTACCCCGCCCCGCACTGCCGGCTCTCTGTGCCACCTCTGTATAGCCCCGGGTAACGTTACACTTCAGGTTGTGCTGGGCGAGTTAATTGGGAACCACATAGTGTACATTGTATGGTGGGGCGGGTCTGGGGGGGTCCTGGGTCTATTGGTGGCGGGTCCAGTGGTGAGATTAGTGGTCTGTCAGCGGGTTGGGGAGGGGGATCATGGGTCTGTAGGTGGTGGAGAGGGGGAGCGAGGGTCTGTAGGTGGCGGGACAGGGAGGGGAATCATGGGTCTGTAGGTGGCGGGACAGGGAGGGGAATCATGGGTCTGTAGGTTGCGGGTCGGGGGGGTAAATCACGGGTCTGTAGGTGGCTGGTTGGGGAGGGGGCTCACAGGTCTGTAGGTGGCGGGGGGGGGCTCTGTGTGCATTAATGGGTTAATAACAATATGAATCAAATATCCTAATTTAATACAATGGAATACTCTTTATCCTCAGTGGCGGTGAAGCCGTTATAGCCCAAGTTTGAAGGTTAAAGGGTTAAATAACTGCCGCTTGGGCATTTGAACATTAACTCTACAGCATCCAATGGCAGTGAAGCGGCGCATGCCTCGGTCCGGGGCTGTTGTGAGTGTAACCGCGGATATAACCTGGAGGTGTGTGTGTCCGGACACGCGCAAGACTCCCTCGGGTCTGACGAGGCGGCGCTCCTGGAGGTGTCTGCGCATGTTATGGATCACTTCCTGTTCACGCCCGGACCCCCCACGGCTGCGCCTTAAGCTAACACTTTTATATATGGGGGAGATTTATGTGATGAGGTCTATAGCGGGAATAGAAGTCGGACCCTCCAGTGGTAGCTCTGTCTCCATGCCTTCTGAGCCGCGGGTCCTTCTTACGAGGTCCGGGCGCAGCACTGTGTATACTGACCGTGTCCTCATCACGCAGGAGACAATGGAAAAGTGACAACCGTAGTGGCCACCCCTGGCCAGGGGCCGGATCGCCCCCAAGAAGTTTCTTATACCGACATCAAAGTGATCGGCAACGGCTCGTTCGGCGTGGTGTACCAGGCGCGCCTCGTGGACTGCGGGGAAATGGTGGCCATCAAGAAGGTTCTGCAGGACAAGAGGTTTAAGGTGAGGATGGGCGCTCGTGGGACTGGCACGTTGCTACGGGTAACGGCCCAAGTGACCCTCTGTAGTCTTTCTGCGTGGAAACCGGGGCGCTGTCTAACAGTGTTTCTTTCTCCCCCCCTTTAGAACCGCGAGCTGCAGATCATGCGCCGCCTGGATCATTGTAACATCGTGCGGCTGCGATATTTCTTCTACTCGAGCGGAGAGAAGGTCAGCCCGGGCTCTGAGGTCTTCTCCACGGCCGTCGGTCTCTCGAGCTTCGCTTTACCCTTCTAACTCTCTGCTTTTCAGAAGGATGAGGTTTACCTGAACTTAGTCCTGGATTTTGTCCCCGAAACGGTTTATCGCGTCGCCCGGCACTTTGCGAAAGCCAAGTCCACGCTGCCGCCCATCTACGTGAAGGTAAGAGAGGGGGCCTGCGGCCGGTTCACCCGGCGTGTTGTGCCTGCGCGTCCAGCCGCTGACGTCCGCCTCTTGTCTCCCGCAGGTCTATATGTACCAGCTGTTCCGCAGCTTGGCTTATATTCACTCTCAGGGCGTCTGCCACCGAGACATCAAACCGCAGAACCTGCTGGTGGACCCGGACACCGCCGTGCTCAAACTGTGCGACTTCGGCAGGTGAGGACACGGCTCTGATTTTTGGTTATGGGGGGCGGGGGGGGGGGATTAACCAAGCAGGCAGAGATAAGATAAGAGTGTTTATCGAGCCGGTTCAATAATCTCAAGCAAATATTCAGCGGTTGATGCCGTTTGCGGTTCTCTAGACGCTCGATTCCTGATATTGGACACCGGGAGATCCGTCTAGCGATTAATAATGATGATTTAACCCTTCTGTCGCCGTGGCGAGTGCATTACAGACACGCTGGTTTCTCTTGCAGTGCGAAGCAGTTGGTGCGAGGGGAGCCCAACGTGTCCTATATCTGTTCCCGTTATTACCGGGCCCCGGAGCTCATCTTCGGAGCCACCGACTACACGGCAAACATTGGTAAGAATGCTTCGCGGTCCGACGCCGGTTGGGTTTGGCCAAAGCGCGGCGTTTAGGGAGGCTGTGACGGAACCAACGCGTTCCGTATGCCGGGCGAGCTCTGTGCTTCCCAGGCGGTGACCGTTCGGGCGCAGGGTGATGAGACGAATGGCCTTAACTCCCACGTCTGCTGATGGAGACAGGACTCGTTCCTCTAGTTGTTGGATGGTTTTTGATGCCCACCTCATGGCTTTTGTTCTTCTCAGATATCTGGTCAGCGGGATGCGTCCTCGCCGAGCTCCTTTTGGGGCAACCGATCTTCCCTGGGGACAGTGGAGTGGACCAGTTAGTGGAGATTATAAAGGTGAGCTCTTCGTGGCTCATCATATGAAGAGAAAAGGGGTCAACCGCAAGATGGCTTTGTCCTTCTAGCTCCTCTTGAAGAAACCTCCTGGTACCTTGGAAGGCGATGCGAGATTTCCTCCGGCCGCGAGACCGCTGTGGTTCTGCACGCGTTCACATGGATAGGGATGGAGGGGGGGAGAATTTGTAGTGGGGGACGCTTTGATGTTTGGAGGGTCACGCGGATCCGCACGGTGCGGTTTTGGGGCTGACTTGTTCTTCTCTTTACAGGTTCTAGGAACTCCCACAAGGGAACAAATACGTGAAATGAACCCAAACTACACAGAGTTCAAATTCCCGCAGATTAAAGCACATCCTTGGACAAAGGTACGCGCAGGATCTCTCGGCCCGTCCTTGGCAGCGTTGGATGTCATGCTGGGTGACCTCACGTTATGGATTTTTGTTTCTCCGCCAGGTTTTTAAGCCCCGTACCTCCCCCGAAGCGATCACCTTGTGCAGTCGGCTTCTGGAATACACACCGGACACGCGACTCTCCCCGTTACAGGCATGCGCACACTCCTTCTTCGACGAACTCCGTGACCCCAATACACGTCTCCCTAGCGGGAGGGAACTGCCCCCCATCTTCAACTTCAGCTCTGTAGGTGAGAATGCCCTGTAGCTTACTATTTCCTCCCCTGTGCTTGGTGGGTTTGTTCTGACTGGCGAGTTGAGGAACCGTCTAATTACTGGTCGTCCTCTTTCAGAGCTCTCCATCCAGCCTTCACTGAACAGCGTCCTCATCCCCCCACACCTGCAGCAGTCTCACTTACACGGTAGGTGACGGAGATGCGCGGACTGAACTAACGAAGCGGCGAGGGGTTGTGTGTTTCTGGCCTGACTTTCTTCCTCCTTTCTTCTCCACGCGGTAGGCGAGGGAAGACCTGGACCAGACAGACTCAAAACCAGCGACGTGGCAGAACTCAATACCTCCTGAGGATTGCCTCCCCTGCCTCCTCCAACGATCTTCTTCTTCCGCTGACCCCCCCATCACTGGGGAGATGCACTCGGTCGAAGGGATTGGTGGGGCTGTGTGTTACCCCCCCATCACCCACTTTTTTTTTTTTTGTCCTTTTTATGACCTTTAGTGATATGGTAGATATCGGGAAGATTAAATGAGAGCCTCGTCCCACCAGCCTTCCAGGTTCTCTACCCGTAAAATAAAGAACTCTTCTGACCACCCCCAGCAGGGGACTCGGACATCAAGGAACCAAATGCATCCCGGAGGGTGAGGTTGGGGGCCATCGGCTGGACGGATACTACCCATGAAGCGTTTAAATTAACCCATGAAAGTTGTACATTTGACTGTTCTTCATTTTTTTCCCTTTAACTGGGCATATGAACAAAACTTGTGTTTTTAATGTCTCCTTATCCACATGGCTGATCATTCTTAGCTTGTGAATGGTGAGGGTTTACCCCCCCCACCCCCCTTCTTTTAAGGCCTCCAAAGTGCTGTCTTGGCTTAGTATGATAGGAGTTAGTCTGTAGATAACCGAATGTAGATTTTTAATGATATCGAAACTTGAAGACTTTTCGTTTCTGCTGAAACTGTGAAAATCTTGTCTTTCATCTTCTGCATCTGAGGCGGGTTTGAGCCGGCCATCGTCCGCCTGGCACGGGCCTTCAGGGCGACCCCTCTTAAATTAAGGGAGCAGGAGCTGGTGTCCGGGTAACACCGTATCGCTGGCAGGACTTCATTTAGGGGCAAACCTAGTTTTTTGATACATGGTGTCTAGTCACAGGTATGGCATATACTACAGTAATGCTTGCTCTTTGGGTTTAGTATGTTGACCTTTGTCTCCTTGGAGTAAACCCCGCATCCCCCCCCCCCCGTTACTTGTTTTTCAATTTAGTGGTTCCCATGATGACCATGGTGGTCTACACGCGTTATTGTGGGTTCCTTTGTGGCTTTAGACGCCATTTGTTGTGTGGAAGATCATGGACGTATCTGAATAGGAAGTTGTTTTTTTTGGTCCCGCTGGTGGTCCGAGGGCTGCGTAAACGTTCTAAAGCAGCCCCCCTGCCCGCGGTGTTATGTCGGCAGTTAATCGTTTGTCCGCCTCCTCAGCGCCCCTTGCTCTGTAGCGGAATTTCCTGCCATGGTTTAGTTTCAGAAGGAATTAGCGATGTGGATTTTAGGCTCTTGACCAACGAGACCAAGGAGACCTTTAAAATAATGTATGCGCAATGTGAACGTGGCTGGGGGGGGGGCTGTCTGCCGATCCTCCTGGTAATGAAGGAACCTGCACACCTTTACAGGTTATGACCTCTTTTTGTTTGAGGTGTTAGGACCCCCCTTCACCAAACAGATTTAATGTCCCCTCGCTGGGGGGGGGTAGAGCACAGTTGCGTTCTGTTTTTAAGGTTTTATTTCCTGTTTTTTTTTTGTTTGTTTGTTTTTTATTAAATGTTCCGTGTTTTTTTTTTAGCAGTCTTTGGACTTTCTGTCGGGTCGTGCGTTTCCCTGAGCGCTGGAAAGGTTGCCTTTTTAAGTGGGAATGCAGGACGTGATGGCAGCCACGTTACACGCATCTTCTGGGTGTCCCGTAAACACCCCCCCAAAGGACCATGTCTTCTGGTCTCTACCTCCGCCACACGGTGTTTAGCAATCGGCTTGCTAATTACCGGCTCCAAGTGATCATGTGGCTAATTCACTGCAGGGGGGTGGGGTTTAAGGGTATTCATCTTTGAGTACTGGGGGGGTGCTCCATGTCCCTCGGTTGCCCAAAATAGACCCCTTCGGAGCCAAGGACTGGTAATTCTACGAAGAGTTCCCCACCTTTTTATCTCCTTGTTTTATCTTGAATCCCCCCCCCACACCTTCCCCCTTTCTGGGTCAGTTTTGGAATCTATTCTAATTTTTTGTTTTGTTTCATTTTTTTTGTAAATATATATATTTTCCTCATACTACAGATTCTTGTATCGAAGAAAATGTAGCTATTGATTTCTTTGTAAATATGTTCATTTTTTTTTCTTAATGAAAGTTCAGATCCCCCCCACTTGATTTTTTTTTTTTTTTTTCTTCCTCCTTTGCCCCCCTCCCATCTTCCTTTTTAACCATTTATTTACCCCCCATTCCTTTTTATTCCAGTTTTAGAATCAAGACGTGAAATACTGTATTGTTAGAAGCAAAGCGTAAAGCAGAATATAGTTTGCTAGGAGTCTGACCTCTTGTCTCTGGGTTCTTCTGGATTCTGGAAGTGTACAGCCATCTTCAATAAATTATTGGCATGATGAACTCAGTGTCCCCCTTTCTTTATGTTTAATAATCTTGGCTTTTTTTAAAAAATTTATGATGCAAAACAAATTAATATTCCTGATATTCAATCTAAGGAGGGTTAGAGTATTAGAAAAAAAAAAATGCATTTATATATAATATACATATATACTCTATTCCTTGAACCATGGCAGAATGTTACAGAAAGGTGCGGAATATAGAATCGGACGCAGTGCGGTCCGTCCCGTGTTGCGCATGTTGCACAATGCACCTTGGGCCGCAGGTTAAGCAGCTCCAGGTAAGGTGTTCCGGATCATTAATTGCCGGGAGCTCACGCTCTGACCCTGAACGCTCCGTGAAACCTGTTCGTTTTGTAACGAGGCCGCTTTCTTGCACAATATCAGCCGGATCTGATTCCAACAGCAGAGTGCTTTAAAATGGCCTTGGGGGAGGTCACCATGCGCAGCCTGCAGCCCTCTCCCGGAGAAAGCATGAAAGACCCGGACTAAAGCGTCGCCATCCAAACCGGTTCTGGTAGAATGGCTTTGTCTTAATCCTGCTTTGCAAACTCTAAATCCGCCTGTCACGCTGCGTCAGACGGTCTCCTTAATCACCTGCGTGACGCGACGGCTCCTCCCGAAATATATGAATATCATTACATTTTATTTTACGCGACCCCTATGTATGCATTCTTTGCCGTGGCTGAGGGTTGTGGGAGTTACCAGACTGTCCCATAATAGAATCCGAGGTGAGGATATGACTTTTTGTTGGGCCGGCAGCTTCACGGCGAGTTTGGGTGGGGGGTGGGTTAGATGCTGACCCTGGAAATGAGGCATTAATGTTTATAAATAGTCGCCGTGACCTTAAAGCTTAATTATTTATTACAGAAAAAATATGCACCTGCGGCTTAATTAGAAGCCAAGTTGTAGCTGCCAAACAGCAGGGGGGCAATTATTTGCCTGGAACACGAATACTGACGGCTGGTATAATGGGGGTATATTGAGTAGGTGCCAACAGGCTTGGATTTATTGGCACAGTCAGACTACCAGCCACCTAAACCAGTGTCTTTGGGTTAGTGTCAGCAGCTGTGCAAGCACAACGCCTATACCGTAGCGGTGCACATATCCATTAAACATCCATTCTGAGGGGCTATTGGCGATGCTGGGTAGGTATCTGGGGCCCACGGCTTCCCAGCACAAGATTCATTTAGGGCCGCAGTGACCTTGTCTGCTATGGACGTCATAACGGTTTTGAGTCACTATGTATCCGGTATAACTGAACGGCGTATAGGGAGACCCGGTTTCTAACCCACATAACAGCTTCTCTTATGGGTTTAGACTCCCCTCTCCTCCGTGCTCCTCGTTAGAACCACCCTACCGATACCACCTTATCGCTGCCCCCCCAAAACCATAATATACGGTCCGCACCCCGAACCTTACAGACACATCGCCTCCTGCTCCATTAAAATCAATTAATATTCCCCTTCCGGCTCCGAGGCTGCGTCGATTTCACCGGCTCTACCGAAGGGGCCGCTAACCAACGAAAAGAAATCATGAAGGAACAGACCAGCCCGGGTTGGGGTTTCCTAACACACAATGAGATTAACAGGTTAAAATGCTGCAAACTAAGATTTAGTGAATAAATCGCTGAGAAGCCACCTGCGCTGACACTCGAGGGCAATAAATACAGACTTACGTCTCCTGAGTGCTGCGCCTGGCAAAGGGTCCCGGGGTATTCGGCCGGACTTTGCCACAGGGACATCGGCAAAGCTGGGACGAGGAGGCAAGACACAGAACAGCATCCCTACTAACACCTTCTGTAACATTATTTACATTATATACATACACAAGAAATAAACGCGTTCCATTTCATTAACAAGAACGGAGAAAAGCTTTATTTTACAGAGGGCCGCGGAGGAGAGGCTAATTCTACGCGTCGGCTGGAGGGCTATACTGTCATATCTGTCACCTGTAGGTTCCCGTCCGCGGCAGCCGGATAGACCTCCACGGTCTCTGCGAGAGGCTCCGCGGTCTCTAAGATGGTTATCGTCTGTCCCAGCTCCGTGCGCACCGTCAGCCGCGGCCGAGCCCTCACCGCTCTGTGCACCTTGAGATGGTTGCGCAGGTTGGACAGGTTCTTGAAGCTCCTGCCGCAGTCTTTGCAGCGATGGATGCGCTCCCTGGCGTGGACGTGTCTGTGTTCCGCGAGATGCACAGACTGCACGAAGCCCTTGCCGCAGCGCTCGCAGCGATAGGGTCTCTCGCCTGTGTGCAGCCGCTTGTGGTCCCGCAGGTGACCGGCCTGTCGGAACGCTTTGCCGCACTCGGCGCAGGGGTACGGCCGCTCGCCGGTGTGAACGCGCCGATGGATCTGCAGAGCGAAGGATTCCAGGAAGCCTTTGGCGCACACGTCGCACTTGTGCGGCCGCACGTCGGAGTGCAGTTGCCGATGGCGAGTGAGGGCGCTCTGAGAGG
The DNA here is from genome assembly GCF_027358695.1 of Spea bombifrons. Classification (NCBI taxonomy): domain Eukaryota; kingdom Metazoa; phylum Chordata; class Amphibia; order Anura; family Pelobatidae; genus Spea; species Spea bombifrons. The sequence goes on from NC_071098.1 coordinate 29,686,145, forward strand.
TGAAGGATTTGGTGCAGAGCTGGCACTTGTAAGGACGCTGCCCGTCGTGAACCATCATGTGGAGAGTGAGGTCGGTTTTGGAATTGAGCCTTTTCCCGCAGGTAGGGCACACGTTGGGGGCCCAGCGGAACGCGCGGCACCTGTGTCCCTCGACTTGCGACTCCTTGGCGAAATGCTTGCCGCACTCCTGGCAGTAGAAGGGCTCCTTACCCTCGTGTACCAGCCGGTGCAGCTCCATTAGCTTCCTGCACATGAACGTTTCCTCGCAGTCGGGGCACTTGTACGGCATGACCCCCGTGTGCTTGTACATGTGGCAGGCCAGCTTGGCAGCTCTGCGAAACTTCTGCCCACAAACCTCACAGGTATGCGGGCTGGGCTGGGTGTGCAAGGTCCGGTGCTGCTGCAGGTTGGAGCTCTGCGTGAAGCCTCGTCCGCACACCTCGCACCTGAAGGGCTTCTCTCCGGTGTGGAGCAGGCTGTGCCGCGTTAGATTGGCATGCGCGGAGAACGTCCTTCCGCAGGTGGTGCACTGGAAGGGCCGCTCGCCGGTGTGCGTGCGCATGTGATTTTGTATATGCACTTGCTTCTTAAAGTGTTTGCCGCAGACGCCGCACTTGTGTTTCCGCCCCATGATATGGACCACCTGCTTGTGACTGACCAGCTTCAGACGGGTGGAAAATTCCTTGCTGCACAGCGGGCACTGGAAGCCTTGGCTCGGGTTCCCCGGTTCCATGCTCGGCGCGTCGGCAGGCGGGTGGTTACTGAAGCCGTTTTCTTGAGGCGTCGGGATCTCTGGTGCGTTCGGTTTGCCTCCAAACTCTGCAAATCCCCCTGGAATTGGTAAACCGGGAGGGGACGTTGTGTCAGCGCCCCCCGGAGACTGATCCGTACCAACGACCCCCTTCTCTCTGTCAGATAGAATTAGATTTGGGGATTTCGGCATGGGGGCGCCACTCTTTCCCGCATGTGTCCTCCGGTGATACAAAAATTTGGTCATGTTGCTGAAGGTTTTCCCGCACTGACAGCGATGAAGCGGATCGGCGGTGTGGCTTTTCCGGTGCAGCACAAGGGTGATTTCTGTGCCAAAGCCGAGGCCGCAGTCTACACACAAGTAAAGAGCCTCGCCGCGATGAAGTCTCATGTGCTGCTCCAAGGAAGCCTCTTTCTTGAACACCTTGCGGCAGTTTGGACACTGCAGGGTGCCTTCCACGTGCACGCGCCGATGGGACTGCAGTCTGTTAGCGGAAGTGAAGAGACGGCCGCAATCGGGACAAGGAAAATCTTCCGGGTGGTGCTTCTTGCGATGTCTCTGCAGCGCCTCGGCATTCGCACACTCCTTCTTACACTCGTGACACTGGAGGGTCCTCGACGCTGCTCCCCACAGTTCCTTCAGACTCTCTTCCTCGTCTTTTAACCAGTCTTTCCGCAACCTCTCGAGAATGTCAGGCGACGGCAAGTTATCCAGACTCCCGTACGGAGGAGATGCCTCGCTCTCCTTCTCAGACTCCATGAAGTGCTGGCCTTGGTGATCGAGAAACTCTTCCGGCGTGGGGAACACCTGGCTGCATTCAGAGCACTCGTAGGGATGCACCTCTCTGACCTGTACCAGCGGCTGCGGTTCCGTGGCGCTTTCAGACATAGCAGCCGGACAGGCGTATGGCGCGGGCTCCGGAGCCGTGGCCTCGTCTGCGCTCTCCACCGTGGTTGGCATCTCCACCCCCCAACCATTTAAAGTCCTCTCATCCAGTAGAACGTTCTGCAGACTGAGCACGGCCTGAATGCTTGAGCCGGCCTGCAGTACCACACTTTGCTGAGGCTGTTCTTCCTGCTTTATATGCTTCTGGCGGTGAGCAAGCCACAGCTCGGGGGAGCTAAAAAGTTCCTTGCACTCACAGCACTGATAGTGAATCTGGCTACTTCCGATGGAAGGGGGTGAGGAGGTCGGAGCCGGGGGCAGCTCCCTCATGTGCATCTCCTGGTGGTGAAGGAGCTCATCTGGTGACAGAAGGACTTGTCCGCACTCCAGACACTGGTACTGGCTCTCCTGGACCAAGCTCTGCAGTTCTCCCAACTCGAGGGAAACATCCTGAGACACCGCCGCTTGCACCGGCCCTCCGAAGTGGTTCTGCTGATGAACCAGGACATCCTCTAACGTGTTGTAAAGGACGCCGCACTCGGAGCACATGTACTGGTGCTGGAATACCATGGGGGACTGGACATCCTCTGCCATGTCTACGAGCTGTGAAAGAGAAAGGGATGATTTAATGAATACCGCGCTATTATATTATATCTCTGACCCCAGGTTCTTGCAGATCAGATGTAGTTACTGGTGTCTTTACAAACAATTGCCCCGGCCCTATCCCCGGGGGGCAGAGTCTGGGTTACCGCTTTTTGTTGCAGCTGCCGCAAGACTTGCTGCCCTCACCGGACCGTACCCCGGGGCATCTGGTAGTCAGCAGGCAGAGTTCTGATTTCAGCCCCCCGTAACTTGGTCCTCTCGGCCTTTGCTGCGATGACCCGGCTGTATCGCGGCATCCTGGGCAACAGCCCTGGCCCCAGCTAGCCCTTATCACTTGACCCCCTCATCTCATTACCAGGCGTCCAGCAAAAGCCCATGGCGTGTACAGCGCGTCTTACCCCAAAACACAGGGGCAAACAGGGCCAGCTTTCTATGATCCCTAAGACCTTACAAGCAGCAGCCAGCTTCTGATTTCCAGGTGGCCACTACTGGTGCCCACTATCCCAATGAAAGCCCTACTGGCCACCTCACCCCTGCCCTGACCCGAGACAGACTGACAGGTGCCTCCTGCCCACAAGCCCAAGCCGGCCAGTAACATCTCCAGGCTCCCTGAGGCTTCAGCCCTAATGCCCCAGCTCAGGGGCCCTTGGCTCAGCCCTGTCAGTGACGGCCCCCCTCCTCCCTGGAATGTACTCCCGCCGGTCCCGCCCCTGCCCGTTTCCTCCCCCGGTGCCCGGTACTCACACGCTAGGCATTCAACGACAGCCTCCCCAAACACCTCTCAGCATCCTCCCAGGTTACTGGCTGCCAAACGCAGCCAATCAACGCAAAGCACCATGTGCTCTGGAATAGAGGACTTGCACATGACGTAAGCTGGCACTAGAACGAGGCTGACCAATGGGAACGCGCTATGTGGAGACCGTGGAAGTTGGATAGTGAGGGGCAGAGGTTGGGATTCGTTGCGTGATGAAGAGGAGCAGGGCCGACTTTACATCCAATGTGGGGGCAAAACCCCACATTTTACCCCACTTCGGGGCAAAACCCCACATTTTACCCCACTTCGGGGCAAAACCCCCACTTCGGGGCAGAGTCTTAGATGACAGTCTACAGCTGACTCTTATCTTCTTTCTCTGCAAATTTGAGCATCACAATGGGTTCTGCTCCCTGCTAGATCACAACTTAAATCCCTGCTTGAATGCAGGTGACCTAATTCATTCTTTACTTCCTGATAAATCATAGTTTCTATAAAAACTGTAATGTTTTTGCTTCATTCAAAATGTTGCTGGGAACACTTAAATATCACATGACACGAAGACTGGCACTGATCGCTATCTGCCGTTTTCACGTCTGCAGAGTAAGTACGGCCCGTAATATCTGATATAAATGACCTTAAACCGCAGGAGGAAAAAATAGCAAAATCAATAAGAATTGATGGAGACCCGAAGCGAAAGGATAAAGGAGCATTAAATAGAATTATGCTAATTATGTCATTGGGTTCAAAAGCCGAAGAATGAATCATTTAGCCTCGATACGGCGCATGATGCTGCCGCTCCCTGCTTCAGACATTTCCCGATTGAGATATTCCTAGACCCTGCACGATGAATAGTATATAGCTGCGTGAGACGGAATCGAGTGTCGGAAACCGCTGGACCGATTGGGTTTCCAAAAGTTAATTAACGTTCAATGTTCCGGCCAAGATAACTTGACAAATAAAGTCACTCTGTGTTATGACATCATCAAGGGACTTACGTACAGATACAGACAGCGAGGTTTTGTAGCGACGGACCGTCCCTTTTGAGTTTGGGTAGGGTTTTTTACCAGCCAGGATTGGGGGGGGGTATCTAGCTCAGGGTTTGCCCCGGAGTCTCCGGGTGAAGATCCAGGATCTCAGGGTCGCACAGTCTGGATCTGACTCCCTCCTGTCTAAACGCACAATTCCGTGAGGCTGTCTTATGTCAGTTTACCTCTGCTCGAAGGCGGATCTAGCCTCCCTTTGACCTGGATTCCCGTCTACGGAGTAATTTGGCTTCCATGGTGATGGCGGCATCACAGTCCCTCCATTCACAGTTAGTCATTCGCACGATAAAAAGAATAAATAACAAATATTCTCATCTTCTAATAGGTGAAGCGTATATACGATTTAACCCTATGATATATGTAATACCGCAATCAGGAGTCTATGTGTAGGCATCTCCCCTTTCCTCCTTTAAGGGGTCCCTTAGCCCAATGGGCTCACTCAAAATTCTTGAAAATTAACTCCTAACATTATCATTCATGTACATTCTTGAAGGGCCGCTCGATTGACTTCATTCATAGGCTAGACATACATTATGAAATGTATGTCTAGCCTATGAATGAAGTCAATCGAGCGGCCCTTCAAGAATGTACATGAATGATAATGTTAGGAGTTAATTTTCACATCGAATTTTACTTTGCATTCTGCTAAATCATAATTACTGACGTCCAGCCTATGGGGGGGGGGGGGCAGAGGCGTCTGGCCGAGGGGCAGAGTGGATTTGCAGTGCTTGTTATGTCACAGTAGGTGGCGCTGTTGCTGAGCTGGTGATTTTTGGAGACCCTGTGGGACTGGCATCGCTCCCTGTATGACAGATTAACCCCGGCCGCGCCGCACGGAGCTGAACTATAACACAGGATCATTAAATACTAATTAAATACTAATGTCTTAGAATTAGAAATCATCTACTGCGCAGGTTGGGACTGTCCTAATCAAATTAAGACTGTTGGCGTGTATGGTGTAGTGCTTCAATTGCTATACCTGGAAACATATGTAGTGCAGGAGGAGGATAGATCTGGTGAAATGTGTGCCTCTAGAGACACAGATCTTTGTGCTGGCTTCCGATAAAGCGCAAGCTCTTAGGGTCAGTGCTCCAGACACAAGTGCATCCCTTACTACTCCCCACTAAGCATGGGGTTCCCTGACCACCTTCCTACTGTGAATGGAGCGGATGGTGTTCCTGCACAATACTTTTTAATGGTTTGTTGGTGCCGCCATGGTCACGGGGGACCACACTCACCCCATGGGGATATGCGGCCCCTTCCTTCCCTCCGTAACCAGAGCTGGAGGACTGGATCCTCCTGGTCTTCATCCAAAGAGAGGACCACTGAAGCCATTAAGGGTGGTGGCCAAAGATCAAAAACGATAGTCTTCAGGGACCTGGCTCCACTGCGGCATTTCCATTCAAAAAAAGCTGAACCGTGTGAAATCCATATCAATATCACTCAAAAAAACAAATAACCTATCAAATATAGATATTTTAGGCCAATAGCCTTAGCTAGGGTATGGACTACATGGACGTGAATCTTGCTAAGATAAATAGTAAAGCAGAACCCTATAGTTTGGGGGGGGTAAGGGGACGCTCAGATGGGGGGGGATTTTTTTTTTGTTTTTTTTTTACTGATATATGAGTTGAGGTTATGGCAGGAGCCCCTGTAATGTCAGCTCGTAAAATGCGGAAATTAAATTCTCAATATAGCGTCGGTCGTACTGGGACACCAGTGGTCTCTTTGCAATCTCATCCGCTTCCTTGATGAACCCCCTTTGTCCTGTTAATTCTCTATGCCCCGGTCTAATTCTATTGCTGATGCCCTGGGGCAATTAACTCCCTTTGCTCCTTCAGAACTGCCCACTGTGCAGGCAAACGGGGTTAACGCAAACAATAAGTTCATCTGTTCTAGGTGAAATTATTTATTATTATTATTATATAAAAAGGCCTATAACGGATAAAGCTGCCATGTACTGTAAATATCCCCATAATGGTTGCCGTATGGCCCCTTTAAGAAGACATTGTGCATGTGGGTCTGTGGCATTTGCTAGCCTGTCCCCCCCCCCTGCCTGCCCGTGTGCGGGGGGGGGGGGGGCACCACTGGCTGAGGGAGGTCAAGGGTCAGCCCAACCGGTGTTGTCACTGGCTGACTGACGGAGCGAGAGAGGCAGAGAGTGCTGTTGTCACGGCAACCGAATACCCAGGACATTTCATTATTACAAAATAATTGTTTTTTTTTTTTCCTTTATCGATCGGTTCTGGCAGAGAGTGGAGTCCGGGCGGCCGTAAAGACACCGAGGAAATGGCAGGAGAAGGGGGGGTGGGGGAGAGAATATCCAGCCTGATCCCGGGCAGAGACAAACACAAGAATAATATACAATGTGTATATATATATCTATATATACATATATATCTATATACATATATATATAAACACACGTATATATATATATATTGAACAAAAGCAGCCTTGTTTGCGTGGAGAAAGGATGAAGATGTACGGACAGGTCCATGCAGATCCAGAATAAACCTTCTATTTTCTCTAGACATATATCTGGGCTGTAATTTTCCTTTTCTGTGAATTCAGAACTATTTTCGCCTAAAGCAGACGCGGGGAGAATATCCGAATAACGACTTATTCTACCAAAAATATTATTATACAGATAATTACGCAATTTCTCCATTGAACGTACGTGATGAATTTTTGAGCCGAGAGCTGACCGATACTGACAATATCTTCACTTGGATCACGAAATAATGGGGTTAACGTCATTTTGTCGGTAAATCGAAATTTTAGAAGTGGGAATCGCTAAAAAAAATTGGTGCCAACGTTTAGATCATAAAAAGGCTGCGATTGGCTGACAAACCCACGCGCTATATGGAGCCACATAGAAAAATTATTTATTTATATATATATATATATATATATATATATATATATATGGGAGTCATGGCTTCCTAGGATTCATCCACCGTTAGATTGTAAGCTCCTCTAGCAGGGCCCTCCTCACCTGTTGTTCTGTAAGTCAAATTGTTATGTTACATACTACTTGTAGGTCCTGTCTACCCATTGTACATCGCTACAGAATATGATGGCGCTATATAAAACAATAAATAATAATAATTCCTGTGACCGCTGGATTAAGGCTCCATAGGGCCCAGGGGAGGTAGAGTTGGGAGAGCCAATGTGGGTAAAAACTATTTTTGACCCCAAACATTCTAATATAATAAAATTGCTGGGGATAAATGATAATATTTCTCAGAGCACGGCCATCTTAACGGTTGGCTTCCATCCATCAGAAGCTGAATGATCAACCAGTAGGGGGCAGCGTGCCACGACATGATGCTTTTTAATGAGGACTCTGGATTGCGTTTTCCTCCCCATTGTCTGCCTTCTCGAATTCCAGTTCTGTCTGTAAACAAATGGAGTATTTTGTGAAGCCAGCCCGGACTTCTACGCCCCGAGATCAAACGGTCAGGATCCGCAATACGGCGTCCCCAGCGCAGGTCAGCCTTTCCGCCTCCTATCTGGCGATGAGCAATGTGGTCGTTAATTCTTGACAGCGCATCAGCAAATTAGTTTTCCAACCAAGGAACACGCTGTGCCCGTAACCCACATATTATTATCCTGAAGTATTTGAGCACCAGATGTCTCAAGAGCGAAACTACCAAAACGGTAGAGTTTAGTACAAGTCTGTTATTAGCGATCCCTGCTCTCGTATTATCCGGGCGGAAAGTAATCCGGATGTCAGCAAAACAGCAGCTCAACCCGCCACGGTAATGGTGGTCAGCTCAAGGGAAGAGAGCTTCTTCAAACTATTACAAGGAAAGTATCCCTCCCTTCCATCAGTTACCCCCCAAATACGGGCTGAGTAATGATTGCACCCCTACTTCCAGACTATATGTATGATACCATTTCTAGACATGAGCAAGAATGCATTCAAACATCTCGTAGAGAAAATCATAGAAAACATGGACTTTTGAAGGCATCTAAAGAACCTCTTGGGCCATCGTATCTGTCTACTTGTCTTAAGACCTCATGTTTACATGGTCCTTGTCTTATAATCAGGATATTCTTATGCTTTTTCCATATAGGCTTTAATTATGTTGCTGGATAAGCCTCAACTTCTTCTGTTGGAAGGCTGTTCCACCTATCCACCACCCTCTGACTGTCTATTAGATTATGACCTCATGCCCCAGCATTTCTCCTCCTAGCAACCACTTCATTTATTGAAAGATTTCTGTGATAGTCCATAAGAATGAATGGACTGTTTCCTTAACCTAGTATAATTGAATAGACCAGCTATCAAACCCAATTTCACTGTTGCAACCACCAGTAACGTAATTAGCATTGGGTCGGGGGGAGCCAGTCCTCATCACTCATCAGGGGCGGGCCACATTCGACACACAGGGGTTGGTTGTCCCCGGGCTGGTCCAAAATTGTTCATAAATAACTGGTTCACATCAGACCAGCCCTTTGTCAACAATGTTGGCCCAGACCGGGAGTCAGGAATGTAGTGGGTTCCAAGTAAAGCAAGGTTAAGTGACCCCCATGGATAAATACGAGACTGCTCACAGCTGGAGGGAAAGCTATGGTTGATGTAAGGGAGTGGGTGAGGGAAGGAGGGAGAGGGTAAGGGAGAGAGTATGCATGCATGACTGTACATCAGAGTGAGAGTGTATGTGTATGTTTGTGTCAACATGCATGTGTATTTATACCTGTGTGTGTGTGAGCATGGATGTAAATGTGTGAGCATGAATGTGTATAGATGAATGTGTGAGAGCGTGAATGTGTAAATGTGAATGTGTGTGTGTGCATGAATGTGTATATTTGAGCATGAATGTGTATAGGTAAATGTGTGAGAGCATGAATGTGTAAATGTGAATTTGTGTATGCATGAATGTGTATGAGTGCGCATGGATTTGCGTGCGTGAGCATTGATGTGTTAACCTGAGGGCATGTGTTAGTATGTGCCTGTCCAAATGTGCTAGTGTGTATGTGGGTTACTGGGGGTGTATAGGATCTGCCCTTGGTGGCAAATACTCTAGGAATGCCCCTGGCAACCACTTACTGGATGAAAAGCACAGCGAGAACTATAAACAAACAAGTCTCTCAATGCCCTTTGTGTGCGGAGCTCGGCGTCTATTCCCCTGCTGCTTCCCCACCAGAAATGTCACAATTTGAGGCGTGTGCGATCCCTCCCCGGATAAAGCAATATTTACCGGAGCGTCGGGGTCACTGCTTTCAGCGTTCTGTTCTGTCCATTCTTTCGCTATATTATTATGTATAGCACTATACATTGTTTTACATTAAACGTGTCTTTAGGATCATTCCTTTTGTTCTATTTGGTATTTTTTGGATCGGATTTATTTGTCTCGTGTAAAATTTCAGACATCTTAAAACACAAAAGAATTCAGCGAGTGTAACAATTATCAGGAAGTAAAAATGTAACAATGACTTTGCATCTTTGCCTACAATGTTGCCAGCGGCCAGTCTTTGTTTCAAAATCGAAACATTGTTGGAAATCAGTGATATTTATGGAATTATGATGTCACAAGTTATGTCCGAAAACATATTCCAGGAATCATAAAAAGGGACACAAACGGACAGATGGCCTATCAAGAGCTTGGCAGAAAGAGATGCCCAGGGGCAGTTTAATTTTGTTGCCTGAACCAGCAGATTATCCATCATCTACCCTATGATGAAGCCTCATGGCAAAACGCGTTGGGGTACCCGAATAAACCGCCGTGGATTACAATATTTTAAGATTTTACGTATACTGTATTTATTTTACTTATTATGAATAAAACTGACGTATATGAAGGCATCTACAGCGGAATCAGGTGCTTTACACGCAAAGGTTGTTCATGTATGAGGTAATACACGCACCTGAGTATCGCGGTCTACGGCCCTGGAAAGTAGGCAGGAGAAATGAGGTAGATACACTAAGGTCACCTTCCCCTTTCCATATTGCTGCACCCAACACTAGTTATAAAGGGTAATTGTAGGGTTGTGGGGCAATTAGCTGGCTCAGGCCAGGGGTTTCCCGCTCTTTGACCTCCTGGAGACGGAGTCACATTTGGAGCTTCTTAGAAGTACTTCTCACAAACAGGGCCTCTATTATCAGGAAAGTACGCATACTGCGCAGCCGCTCTGTGAATAACACTTATGTAAACCGCTGGAGGGATCGGCACGGCATTGGCTGACTATGCTCCACAGTGTCACGTGGAACAGCAGGTACACAGCGTGACAGAGCATTCCTCCTTTTCTCCACTACCCCGCCCGATAGTCCTGCGTGCCTCTGCGCACGCGCGGAGTGTGAAATGGCGGAGGAGGGTGTGGTTTCAGTTTGACCATGACGTCAGTCACTCAGTGCGCCTGCGCCGTTGTCTGTGGAAGGTACCAGAAACAGAGAAAACGCTGCGGCAACGGGAGCGAAAACATATCCTGCTGATAACACGGATATCGCCAGAGAGTCGTTCGTTGGTAAGTATGCGTGGTAGACGGTTTAGGGCGATAAAACATTAGTTATATAGGTATCTGTCGCCACAAGGAAAGCGTCCATTTAGTACAAAAGGCTGACAGGCAAGTAAAATAACAAAGAAAATGGCCGAGGCCAGGTGATACGCGTCAGATGCGACAAAATGGGGCCGGAGAGCCGGTAGAAGAGGTATTTAGCGGGTCTCTTTAGTTATGAAGAGCAATAAAGGTCGTTATATCTCTAGGAAATAACGGCCGGGGTAATGTCAGTGAGGGGAGGGCGTGGGGCTGAGGGACTCGTCTTGAGGGAATAACAAGGCCGATGGCCCCGGTTAGACAGGGAATTTATTATTTAACGCCTATCCACCGTGTAGCATCCTCAGGTGGGTAATAATGGCTGTTACTGGGAGGTGATAGGAAACATATGTTAGGAATGTGACAGCAGCTGTGGATGGCAACGCCTATAACGCTCAGCCACCCTCTTGTGAAGTGCAGGGCAGAGGGTGGTCTGCCCCTCGCAATAAACATGGATGGTAACAAAATTATTTTTAATGGGGGTTAAAATATCTTTGCCTGCGGTATTATCTGCTAATTACCTCTGACAGTAACGATATCCCGTCTGTCTGGGTTGTGTTTACTAAACTGTGGGTCGGAGGGGGCAGAGGGAGGCACTGATCTGCTCGGTGGGCCGTGGTGCTTATAGTTACCGGGAGTAATTTATGACCGTCTTGCTTAGATTATGTTTATTATGTCTCCTGACCCAACCATTTGATCCCTACATGGGTTCCCCTGCCGAATGAGGTTTGGCTGCAGAGCTTACTCTCACCTGGGAGTCTTGACCTTGAAGCCGATCGTTCTGCGAGGAGGAACTTGGTTGGGATCGGCTCCTTCTGAGCCCAAGCTGTGGGAGCGGAGGGATGAAGGCCTACTAGACATGGTGCCCGACGCCTGCCCTCGAGGGCCGCAGAAAGGCCACAATGTTTGGATGTTTGAGGTTGTTGGATCAGCCGACAGCCTTCAAGCGGAAGCTTTAAACTTGCGTGAGAGAGACATAAGTGAGGAGCGGCAAAAAGTCCAGACTTGCTGACAGATTATATACGTCGCTTGTCGTTTGAGGTGTGAGGGACTGCTTGGGCGAGTCGTCTGGTGGCGCAGAGTTCTCCAAGGTTGAGGGTCTTTTCTTCTCAGAATGTAGGTTGAGAGGATAGATTGTATGCTTCGCGAGCAGGTGGGATCTCGGTGAGCGTCAGAGAGTGAGGAGGACATTAGAGAATAGATGCCACACAGTCCTGGGGATGAGGGTGGCCAGGCAGGTATTTGGAGATAAAGTGCAGGGGGGTCAGTCTAATGGACAGGAAGTAGCTGTAAACGTCGTTCGTTTATTCTGGAGGTAATGTAGAGCCTGTCGGTGGAGAACGAGGGGCGGTGTATGATGGCGGTTATATGACGGCGGTATGACTGAAGAAGTGTTTTAATAGTATTTATATTTTCACATCTTGTGAGGTTTAGCTGACGGGTTTCACGTCTTGGTCGCCACCCTTTGTACCTTGGATATAGAACAGACGGCTGAGGTGGTAACCAAGCCCCGCACCGCCTCTCTTTAGATTGTAGTCGTTTCACGTAGTCCGCTAATTGTTAGTCTTCCCGCATTCTGAGCGAGCTCAGGAGCCTGGACGGAGCACATATAAAATCACACAATAATTCTTACTCTACACCCTGTGTACTCCATCTTATTGCTGAGAGGTAGGGCGGCCATCACATGTACTCGCCCCGTGGCCCTCGTGTATCGTCTGGCAGTGTTCCGGCATCGGTTGGGCCTGGTTCCTTCCACGTGATCTAAAGGAACCAAGGAAGAAAACTCGTTGCATGTCTTCTGTGTCCGCAGTAATGGCTTCTCTCGGCTGTCCCGGGATAATTACATTGATTGTCTCCATTAACATGTTTAGCCGGTGATTCAGCCCAAATTCCTGCGCGGCTGAGCCGGTGACGCCGTCTGCTTTCATCCTCTCTGTTGCCGCTACTTGTTCTGAGGTTATTTTGCGAGTAGGTACGGCTTCACTGCTGTGATTGTTGGAATCGATAAAGGGTATTATGATGCCCCCTAAAAACAAAAATAAAAATGATAAATATAAAAATAAATATTTATTATAAATGACCCCCCCCCATACTTTCCATTATCAGAGTATAGTGCTTCTATGTGAGTCACTGTCCTCTGGGTCTGAACACGTCAGCTCCGTGTGCTGGTACCCTAACTGCACGGGGGCCTATTAACACCCCCCCCCCGGCGTATCTGTAGTAAATGGCGGAATGCTGGTGGCGGCTCGGTGTAAGTGGCCCTATGTGTAACACGGCGCGGGCTTCTATCTGTACGCAGACACACCAGGGTATTGGATTGTTATTAACAACCATATAGAAATCATTGATCAGCCGCGCTGAATAAACTCCTGTTGTATATTTATAGATTGACGGAAATGAGCTATATTTTCGGTGTCCTTATTAAAGCGCTTTGTCAGGATGGCGAATATATATGATCCGCCTGCGGGATAATGAAGTCAGAGGTGATTAATGAGCGGCTCGTAGATGGCATTACGCCCGGTTTATTGATCATTAGGCATTCCGTTCGCAGCGGGCTGCTACTAAATCTCTGCAGCTTTCTGTTTAGAGAAAGTGGCCCCGTGCAGCAGTTGGCAAGGAAACGATCTCATTAAATCTCCCCGCGTTATCCAAAGGTGCGTCGGAGGAGCGCGAACACGGTTTTCCTCCCCGCGCAATCTCTCGGGCATCATCTGTACATCAAAGGCCTTGGGATTTCACACAAGTTTTTCTCAAAGAAATTCTACACTTAGTTTGTCCCCCGCCTTTGAATGTCAGCCCGCTTTTATTCTTTGATTCACGCTGATTGTCATCACTCTCAATGTGTAAAATCCAGTTTAATGATAGAAGAACCTGGGAGGGATTAGAACCTTGTGTTTAAAATCAACTCAACGTAAATAATAATAAATACCCTTTACTATCAAGGAGCTCCAATTATTTACTCCTTGATAGTTTTAAACGCGGGTATATTTTGTATAAAATGTTTCTTTTATGTTACCGTTTGGGGTAATGTCTTAATATTGAGTATTTATTGCGTGTGTTTTTATTTTGTTCTTTCAGAAACTATCAGTGTCCTGTTTGGTGCCAGTTGTGCTTCTGCCTAAGTCTCTGCCCAACGGTCCGACGTCTTCCTCGCTTGAATCTTTGAGTATTTACATCAAGCATGGCTGGAATGAAGAGGCCTGTTCTCAGCCAGCCCTGGGAGGAGGATGAGTGCCTGGAATATTACGGCATGCTTTCCCTGCATCGTATGTTCGATGTCATCGGCTCCCAGCTTACCGACAGTGACATCGAGGCTCTGTCTTTCTTACTGCATGAATCCTACCCGTACGCCCACCCTCTAGACCCCCAATCCTGGGCTGTGGAAGACGAGAGCGGTACCGTACCGGATAGCTCCTTGGTGGCTGCCTGGCAGAGGTGGCATCGCAGGGCTGGTCCCCTTGATGAAAACAGCAACTTGGAGTCTTCTGAGCTCCTTCGGCCAAAGAACGGCACGGAGCTGCTCCTGGAGCTGGAGAGACGAGGCAAGTGTGACGAGAGCAACTTCACGCACCTTCTGCAGCTCTTACGAGTCCTGACTCGCCATGACCTAATGCCATATGTCACTATGAAAAGACCCCGTACAGGTGAGTCCTGCATGCAAAAGCCCTGAAACTACAGGGTTAAACCGGTTTACGTATGTTTACTATCGTCTCATTAAAGAACCCCCCCATCCTCTCCCCAAAAGCGATCTATGCAATTTTTGTTTGTCTTTTAACGTTTGCACAACATCAGTACGAAGGAAACTCTTTTACGTGAGTGGCCTATTCCTCCCCAATCTTTACAGCAGCCTTGGGTTTTTGTGCAAGACCTAGTAACTTCAGCTTTTAGTACATCTGATATCAAAAGGAGGTTTTTCTGACCTGATAGATAAAAAAAAATAAATAAAAAAAATGTGCGTTTTAATATAGTTTTCTATTTACTTTTTCTTAAACTAGTTATATGGTAGATTATACCAAACACTATTCCTTTTCCCTGCCTTTTTCATGCCTTGTTGTATAGATGGGTTAACTATATCAGTATTAACATTTTCAAACCACGCTTGTTTCTTCTTTTCAGTGTCTCCGGAGAGGTATACGTATGGGCCATCTGTGCTAGACTCTGACAAACAGATGGATGGGTGTTTGAACCAAACAACTTCAGAGAGCAGAGAAGATAACTGGGAAACAGGTACATACCCGGCGCCCCCCACCTCAATGTCTTAGTAAACTTACCGTTGATTTTCTGACTATTGGGCAGTTCCACTTTCCGGGACCCTTATAGGAAAATAGCCACAGGGTGACCCTTTTATCTAAACTATACATTCTCCTCACAGGTTCTAATTCCACCAAAAGGAAGCGAGGAGCAACCGGAAGAAGGGGCCGCTGCCCCAAACCTAAGAAGAATAAGGTTGACAGCAGTGCTTCTCCCCCTCCTGCCCAGACCACCCAGAACAAAGTTACATGCGGTAAGCTTTTGCCTCATTCAATTCCGTTCCTAAGCACCTTTCTGGAAGACTTGATCCACCTCGGATCGAGAATCTTGGAGACAATTTCCTTAAACATCTGGAGTAGATGGTCTTAGATTTTCTGCACAATTTTAAAAGGAGTATTATTTATTCCTGACGCTGTCACTAGTACGTTTCTGCACACAACACGGTCCAGAAAGGGGAATGCTGGTATTCTACTTGACGACTCTTCATGGCTGATGGGCAAATTATTTTACCATCGCCTGTGTTAAGGTATCTCTAGTAAGTTTCGGCTCGGTTCAATAAATGAAACCGAGGAGTCCGTTCAGCTGACATACAAAGGTGTCCTTAACTAAAGCTTAAGTATCTGCATCCCCCTGACCCACCTCTCGCAGCGGCACATTGCTTTTGAGCAGTTGGCTGGTGCTAAGTATTTCAGATCGCTCCTGCGCTGTCGGTTAAGAGCCTGTGTGCCGGCGATAAACTAAACTGACATTAAAAAAGCTCCTCTATATCAACCGATCACTTTCATAGGGCGGGCCTCTTCCTAACGTGCTTTCTGCAGCGGGTTTGCTCTCAGAGTATGGGCTCACTGCTCTTAATGCCTGATTCTAATGCCCCAGACTGGAAAGCTTTGGCCATTTTTTGCATTCCTGGCAATGGTTTCAGCAGGTAATCCAAGTAGGAACTGCTACCTCAAATTACCCATATTGCACCACCCCTACCTCCTCTAACAGGCTGGTGGCTACATTTTGTAGCACAATTACGATGGGTGGGCAGTAACAATTTACACAAACAATAAATCTAGAAGTGACAAACATTGACACACTTTGAGAACTCCTGTTACAAAAGAGGCCTCTGTTCTTGCAATCTATTACATAATATCTTAAATGAATCGGAATAGATAAAAAGGATCCAAATACCTCACATTTATCTGAAGATGGCATAAACGAGATCTACACCTTTGTGCAATTGGCCAACTGCTTTAATGTCTGTACTCCTCATAGAAACTGCATGGCTACTGGTATATATTTGTTAAAGTTGGAATAACAAAGAGCAAACCCATGTGTGCCGTACTAAACCTACACCGTAACTCGCACCTCTAAACATTCCCATTTACTCCGTTACGCGCTGTCGTGGATCTCTGACGGAAACTAACTTTCTGGCCCTGTCCAGCCCTTCCGCTCCTCCGCTATTCTATGAAAGGGATGAGAGGTCAGTTTGCCCTGTGCTTTCCCATGTTACTCCGTATACTTGTCTCACAAACTGCCGGTGAAATGCTTGTCTGATATGTCTATGCATCAACGTTTCTCACATCTCGACAATTTACAGGACATGAGTGCTAAAGAAGAAAAGCTCTGCTTATAATTTAATTACATAAAAAACACAAACCTCAAACCTGTGGTAGCTGCAAGGACGAAACAGTAAGACATTTCTCATCTTCAGTGTTGTGTATTTTGTATTTAATTTTCTTTGGTGGGGGGGTGGCTGTTCTTCTGGAGGAGTCCGCGCTCCTGCGCGGGGTGTTGGGTATAATAGCTGCTCCTCCAGCGGATGGGGCCTGCGCCCATATGCCGCGTGTCCAGTAACGCCAGCTGCCCAGTGGCTGGAGATCTCACTGCGACATTATTAATTTACGGGCCCATCCTGGCAGTGGAATTTCATAAATACACTACGGGTTTCTCATCGCTGGCACGGCGCACGGCACGTTTACTCCGGACTTGTCTAGCTTGAGAAGCCACGTATACTCTGTTGCATTATTTATCGTTCCCGTTTTTAAATGCATACATTCAGGCAACTCGTATGTAGTGCCTGTTCCATTCACGTGCCCACTTCTCCTCGAACTCCCTGCGAGCGTTCCTGAAATGTCATGGTGATATCTTGCTTTTCTCCTCTGCCGACTCTCTCTAAAATTTAAATTCCAGGTGTTCTGAGCAAAGGTTGATGATTAGAGAGACAATCTCTCAAATAAAGAAATGGTCATGAGTTCTACCTTCCTCAAACAAGCATACAATAAAAAGGTAAATGCACCTCCTACAAGTGAGAGACGCCTTGACAGATAGTATTCCCAGTATGAGACGTCACAATCTGTCCTCTTGCTTGCATGCCGTTAACGTGGCATATGACTGCTGGCCTGCGGGATTTATTTAATAAGTGTTACTCGTACTACACATGGGAGAATACATTTCATCTGACTTTTTTCACCCGGATCCCCTCTGTGCAGCAGAGTTTCCCATTTAGTGACGCTGCATTCTAGTGTTTTGTGTCACCTGCATACAGCTTATCAATAACAACCTTTTTTGATCTCATTTTTATGAATTGACAACCGCTTGGTAACATTGCAACAGTCTAGCCAATACTGAGGTCTGTGCTGCAGATACCAGAAATAATAGGTTCTCTTTTCTTCTATCCCTTACCAAGATGACGTATTTAACTGTTAAACCTCCAGTGGTGTCACACAATTCAGGCAGTGTCAACGTTTCCTTTGGAGTTTACTTCTAAATGTTTTATTTTTTATTTTTTTGCGATTGTGGCAATTGTACAGAATTGTCATTTAGCAATTACCTAACCTAAGTGTTGAGAATTGCAAACTATTGGGTACTCTAATTTCAGATATTAATCTACCGAGCACCCTTTATGGAACGACTCGCTACACGAGACTCATTGAATATTGATTGCCTTTAAATGTCATAGCTTGCTTACTCCAAGAGCTACGCAGTGGCCAGTATCTCTTCTCCCCCCCCCATCCTCCTTTTTAGTGCATCATCTATCTGTAGCAAGCAAAATAGAGATTTCTTATGAGACCCAAACCCAAGGAATCTTACCGTTATCTTATCAGGAATGGTTGTGGAGCGATGGGGGGCCGCTGCGCTGCATTAAAACTGCAGGATCCCTAACTGCGAGCGTGCTCATTTATGGCGCTGCGTGTGATGCGGGGAGCTGTTAGTAGACAGACCTCTTATTTCCTGGTATCTGCTGCTCTTATTATTCATATGTACGTGTGTATAACAGTATATATATTTTTGAAAAGTATTTTTCAGGTTTAATGCATTTTTGATTTTTTTTTTTCTTAAATCCATTTTACTGAAGTGAGTTTCTTGCTACCTAATTAGAAAAGAAAAATGAATGTTCTATGGTATTTTTGTTTTTTTACGTTTTTTTTATTTTTGGTCAAAAGCTCAACCTGTCTTTCTCGGTTCACAGTTAAGATCGCCAATGGAAAAAACCCATAACTAGCTGCTCTGACAGCCTGGCTCTGCAACTCAATGGTAAACATGGGAGCAAAACACAGGCTTGTTTATTTCTGCTTCCATCTGCGCTGTATTGTACGAGCTGATCTCCTCAACCTATGCGTTAACTGCCTCGCCACGGACACTCGGTGTATTGTAACAAGCCTTGCATCAACTGTTCGCTCTTTCTCCTGGTTGTAAATCTATTATTAAAGAGAAACATTGTTCGGCCTGACAACAGGGCATTAGTCACATTAGCCGAATTCAGTAGACATACCTTGTGCAAGTGCTTGGCTTAACCTCTTGTTTGCCATGGGATTGTGTAGTGTGGATTTCCCGAGGGGCGCAGAATAAAATGCATACTGCAGGGCAGCAGTGATTTAATCGCAGCCCTCCAATGTACATTTTAAGGAGTCCACAAAGAAAAGAGCTCTAGATGACTTTCTCTGGCCCTGGTGACCCTGGAGGTTAAACCTCGCTGCATTTCATTGACTATTACCAAAGAAATGATCATGTCCGAGGCTCTCTGCGTCCTGTTCTCATGTGCGAACAATATCTTCTTGTTTTGTACATAAAGGTGCGGGATGCAAAGGAATAAACGCACCCAGAACAAAGTGTTCAGGATATGAATTTCTGTACTTTCCAAGTCGGTGCATACGATGCAATTTATTCAGGGTATGGCTGCCATGCCATTAAGAAATCCAAGGCCTGTTGCTACTCTGTAGGCTTGCGGATGGATGAAATATTCCTCGCGTGAGCCGCAGATTTCTAATGGTTTGGGAGTGAGTTGCTGTAGAGGGAATGAAACCGTTCTTAAACCGCGCCGGGAATGGGCATCCTTTCGGCACTCCGGTGTTGCATCGATGGCAATGGCCGCAGCACCTCGGAGGACCAAAGTCTATCCATCCCTGGCCCGGTCCTGCCTTTCACCCGAGAGCCGTTTTGTTACGCATTACAACTGTCACGTTCTTACACTTGTAGAAAGAACTCATGAGACGGGTTTGTTATAATATTCCTGTTACGGCATTATCTCTGTAACATGTGCCTCGGGCTGTAATACGGCTCTGCTTATCCATTAGGAAGGAGGTGAATGTTTTAAAGTAGTATCTTCCAGAACACAATGGCTTTTAAATCTGCCACATGAGGATTAAACATGCATGTAATGTCAAAACTGCTAATGCCCCGAATGAACAATCTGGCACCTATTGTATCAAAACTCCGGTGCTCGTGCTACAAATGAACCTCTGTTACAAACGTGTCTTAAAACATCATTAACTCTGATTTCCCTGGAACAAAGTTTGCTCTGCAATTTGGTACATGAGTTGTGTCTTGGATGAATCGGTAGATCTATATATGAGCGCTAGTGTTACAAACCTTTCATCCCAATATTGGCAGATTTTAGGATTAAATACGACATGTATAATCATCGATGGGCTTTATTATATGTGAAATAAACCACATTTCAGTGTCTAATGGTTAGTATGGCTATTTGTTCTGGAAATGGTTAAAAGCTGTATCACAGTGAATATGATATTTATTGGTCACATGGATTCTAACTTTATGATGTGTTTTGAAAAATAAATGTCTTTATTCAAATGTGATAACGTGTTCTAAGGTGCAATGCGATCTTCACCAGACAGTCCGTACCTCTGTTCTCTGCAGTCGGTTATAAGAGAGTTAAAGGGGGACTCCCACCGCTTTTTATATTGATTTTGTTCCAGAATCTTGGAATTTATGCCTCTGTTTTACTACTTTTATGTAAGTTCTCCTGCATAAAGTAACACAAACCTGCTCGGTGCTCTGACAATATAAGTGACGGGAAACAAAGACAATACGGAGGGAGTTCCCCTTTAAGCCATCCGTATTAATGCTTGCACAACACTTGTGGTCAGCCCCATGATCGCCCTAAAAGATGTAATCAACAGCCGTGTACCCGGTATAAATAATCACCGGGTGTAATATGTTCTCTAAACCCATGGTAGGCGACCTCTGCCTTTCCAGCTGTTGAAATAACAAAGACCATTTGTAAATGGAGACATTTAGAACCCGAGACGTAGGTCACCAGCGCTCTGGTTATTGGACGCTGTGTGGGGCCATTACATATCGCATAGTTAGTAATATGATTAGAGCTGGAAATATACAGACGCAGAGGTAACCGGAGTTATAACTCGTTTGTTGATATTTTGAAGAAATGCATTGCACCGGTCCCGTTACCCCGCTGACCGACCGGTGCAGTCACTGGGAAAGGGGGCTTCTGTGTGCATGGACAGCGACTATGTGATATTTTGCACTCTCAGTTAAATACTTCTACAGGTTGACCTTCAGCAAGAAAAGAAAAACAAATAAAGAGGAAAAAAATCACTAAACGAGCGTATGTAACGAGCCTCTCGTGCTTTCTTTTACCATCATATTTGTTCTGATAAGCAGACAGTAGCGATGCCACTCTGAATAACGCAAATATTCTATTCGTTAAATCAAATCCAGAAAAGATCTAATTTCTCTCTGCGTTTATTCCATTCATTCATGCGACCTTTTATACGCTAAAGCCAAAGAACTGACACGATTGTCTAGCCGTGTTCCTTGTATTTCAGTGGGAGTTTGTCTATAAACGGGTTTATTTCTTTTAAGATTCGGGTCTTCTGCCCGCTAATCTTTTCTCGAAGCGCTTTTACCGTCGCTGAAAATGGGGATAACGAAATCTGGATTTTCTAAAGTACTCTACCCTGGCTGTGATCCCGGCCTCCTAACTATATATATATTATATATAACTATTACTTAAAGAGTGGATTTCTTTAATGATCGAGGGCCTCTATTCTGGAGCTTTTAGTGTTCTGTAGTATTGTGACAGGTTGTTTGCATGATCTAGTTTTAGAAATACAATGTGTTTTTTTTTTACTGGTTTTAATGGCTTTGAATTTTCTTTCCCCCTCTCCTTTCCTCTCCTCTTCCTCCTTGCAGGGATTCGGCTGCGGGTGCGAGCGGAGTACTGCCAACACGACTCCATTCTGAACCAGAACGTCTTGTCCATAAAACAGAACCCGCTGGAGCGACGCTTTGATCTTTTCAGCCAGTCCAACACCGTCCTGAAGTCTCGGGATCTTGGGTCAATCATCTGTGACATCAAGTTCTCGGAGCTGTCCTACTTGGATGCCTTCTGGACGGACTACATGAACGGATCCCTTCTGGAGGCCCTTAAGGGAGTGTTCATAACGGACTCTCTGAAGCAGGCCGTGGGTCAGGAGAGGATCCAACTTCTTGTCAACGTCGACGAAGACGATTATGAAGAAGGCCGCAGGCTGCTGCTGGAAAGCGTTCCTCAGTCGTCTGATTGATATGCAGCGACCTGACTCTCCTTGGACTCTGCCGTTCGTTGCAGAGACTTTACTGTGCCTGCTGGTCATCGGGATTTACAGATTCTTTATATTAAACTGTTTCCACAGGGTCTGCTTTCAGTGGTCGTCCCTCGCCTGGGAGAGGTGCTGCTCTTTCTATAGTGTAGAAAGTTACTTGAAAAGGCAACGGAGGGACTAGAAGGTTAGGCTAAAAATCTGGGGACCCTGAAAAGTGTTGGCGAGGGCTCACCGGGGGCTCAGTTATACGCACCTCGGTATTCTCGTACCGCACTCTCAGTAAGCAATTGAGACCAGTTTAGGTCTCTTGAGAGATCGAAGCGGTTTGGGTTGTCCGACCTAAGCCTAGATTAAACTGAGGGTTTCAGGACACTTGTGAGCAAGTCATGGAGTCACCGTGGCTGCTGCAGGCGGCCCCTTCACATGGTGTTAATCTGCAAGCTGGGGGGTGTCCAACTTCCGTACAAGCTTGAATGGCTTTGGCGTCTAGTGGAGGAAATGCCTTTTTTTTTTTCTTTCTAAATATAAATATATATATATATTTTTTTTTATAACCTCACAAGTTTTGATTGTGAATATTTCGGAGAGTCGGCGCGGCGTTGCACCCCTCTGAAGTCTTTGGGGGTTTTTTTGCCACTGGACACGTTTCATTGGTGTTGATCTCGATCCACCAGTTACTGCACAGGATGTAGCGATTCCACTTTTTCTCATATTTAAAAAAAAAAAAAAAAAGCGCCCCCTTAATTAGTAATGAAGCTTGGCAGTGGGCTCAAAAGTATATTCAAGAGAATAGACTTTAAAAAAGAAAATTCTGTACAGAAATTGATAATTTAAATTAGAAATTAATGTAAATGCGCAAATACGCATTCTCCCCGAGGACCGGTGCGTTTAGAAGCTGCGTTTTCAGACTCCGGCTTGAGGGATGGCTGACGGAGGACTCAGACCAAGTTCTCTTCCAATCATGGCCCTTTAATTGTTGGCTCACGAGCCAAAAAGGGCCACATGTTTCAAAGCTTTTTTTTTTTTTTTTTTCTTTTTCCCAAGACAAGAATGACGGTATGTTTACCAGCAATTTGTACATTTTCTTGTTTACTCATGTCATTTTAGGATGTATGCATTTTGTAATCTAAGATGTAGTGTGAATCACTAAATTATACACCCACATGAGAGACTTTGATTTTTCTTTTCTTTGAGGCTTTTGGCCGTCCCTATTTTTTTTTTTTGTAAAAACGGATAAAATACTGCAGTTTGTATCGGGTCCTGAGAAGGGGTGTTTGTAATATATATGTAAAAGGCTTTCAAAGAAAGCTTTGTAAATGTTTTTGTAAAACACATTTTTGTCTTGAAAATAAAATTAAAAAAAATACTGTCTCTTGATTGTTTGTGAATACAATGAGTGAAAGGGAAGTGAGGAATCTCCAGTTTGTGGCTCATGGTGGCACCAGTCTGTCCCAGTATCCACCCGGCCCCAGGTAATGGCTTTAAAAAAAATGCTGCGTTACTCTTTCGCTAAAGGGAGAGCGGTGCTTCAGCTCCTTGGCTTCCTTATACATCATGGAGGTCTATCCTCGGTGAGACTCTGCTGCAGAAAGAGCTTGGGTGGCCCTGTATAATGTATTAAATCATCCATTGAATTACGCATGGCCTGTCCATGGCCATTTAGCCTTACCAGATAAACAGATAGGTAGTGGCCCTTCATAAGGAGTACTTAAAGTCCAGGAGCAGAAACCCATTTCCCTTTAGTGAATCGGTTGGATGCAGGTTATGCTAACGGAGACTGCGAGCCGGGCGTCTCATCCAACATCAGTGTCTGACCCCACAAATGCTCTGCTGTATTAACGGGCAAAGAATCCCATATATATATACAATATATGATTGTATGGAATTTCAAAAACATTAACAAATTACAACATTTTAGGTCTTTTTGTCTTTTATATTGAGGATTTATCAAAACAATTAGATCTTTCTCTTCCGCCACACGCCATCCTCCGTACACGCCTCCTCCCCCGTTCCTCCAATCACGTAGGAGAGAGGAAATACTATAACAGGTTGCACCAATAAGGGGTCAGGATTCCTCCCTCACACCTTCCTTATTGGTCCAACCTGTCTCTGTTATGGGATCACTCCGATGTGATTGGAGAAAGGCGTTTGTTCCTGCAGTGTGGGTGGAGCCTCCTTGCTGAATAGGCAAGAAAGACATTTAAAAGGTAAAGAGGGGGAAAAACAATGGATTTCAAACAAAAACTCAGAACTTTCACCTTTGGCTCCCTCCTCGTTTTTGGACATATGTACGAATTAACAAATTTAACAAAACGTCTTAAAATTCACACAAATCCAAAGTCTGAAAGAAGCTGTGCGACGTACGGTAACGAGTGACAACGCATTCTGGCCCGTGTGGTGCTGTCGGAGTAACAATTCCTCTTTGAAACTCAATTAGGAGTAAGAAGGCAGCTTTTTTTCTAGTTTCTATGGCGATAGCCTATCAGTGGCTGCTTCTGTGTCACGTGACAAGCGTTCCGGGCGAAAATAATAAAAGGCAACATTTTGCACAATTTTTGCAGAAGGTTTGGGGGTTCGTGAAGCACCAAGAATGATGTCTCTGCTGCTTTCTTTAGTTACAAAAATGTTAAATTCAGCAGAGTAGGTGGGACGGCACCTTTAGGGTCCTGATTGAATCCAGCTATATTAGGGGTTACATAAAAGCTGATCGGTCCATTCCATTGGTTGCTATGGTGATAGGACCACTTTCTATACATAAAACCCCACTGCATTATGCTGTAGCCTTTTACAGAGTGAGGCCCTGATATGTGCATGTATGAAGTTTATGTGTTTAACATGAAGCACTTGCTATCATGTTGCGCTCTAGCACCAGCCTTGAGGCAGGGCCCGCGCTAATGAAAGGGTTAACGTGGTCCCTGCGCTCGGGAGTTGCCCATCATGCCTCGGGGTAGGGAGAGATGCAGAGGCTGTAGTTCCACGGCTGACCGGCAGGTGCCGTGCGTGCGCCCGCCTCCCTCCCCTCCAGCCGTTGCTATGGTGACGCCTCCTCCGGCCCCGCAGCGGCCGAGCGCTGGGAGTGAGATGCGCCCACCGATGGAAGGAGCCGGTAATGTGTCTCCCCTTCCCCTCCTTCTCTCCTCCCTTCCCTCCCTCCGTCCCTCCCTGCTTAACTAGCCCGCAAACTCTGCATATTAAGCGGCCGCTCTGCATAGCGGTCCCTCTGTGCTGTGGGTGGGCGTGGACCTAAGGGGGTGTGGCCGCTAAATGTACAGGGAGGTGAAAAGCTTCACATACATGTTATGGCTACACATGTCACATTCATGTATCTGTATATATTTATCTGTACATACACATGTGTCACATACAGGGATACATGCATGTATATGATTGTATGTATATGCCACATATGTGTAATAGACAGGGATACATTTATATGTAGATACACATGTGTAATATGCATGTGAACATACATGTATATGACTGTACTTATATGTAAGCATACACATGATATAGATAGATATGTGCATGTATTCAACTGTATTTCTATGTGTAATATACAGGGATACATGTATGTATATGTGTATAGTTATGTGTACACATGTATTTATGTATCTGTCTCTCTCTCTCTCTATATATACCGTATGTTTGTGTTTATATTTACATATCTGTCATATCTATATATTTAATCTCTTTATATGTGTATGTTTGGAGTGATAACGTATAGTTATAGTATGTTTATATACATGCATCGTTCTGACTATATTGATATATATATAGGTGTATATGCTTCCTATATGTTTATTGCATTCTGATGTCATTGTCTGTAATGCGTGTTCTGATGTATGTTGCTATATGCATGCTGGTATATAACATAGCCTGCTTTGATTCTGTTACACGGGATGCAGTGTATAGAGGGGTTGTATCTGGGTATGGAAGTCTCTGTATAGCAGCAGCACATTATAGAGAGCAGAGCGCCCCCTGTATACAGCGTTAATGTGCAGGATGGAGAGTGGTGGGGGCAGTGTGCACCGGGGGGGGGGCGGTGGTGGCTTCCATGTTCTGCGGTGTGAAGCTGTGTCTGCGTGTGTAATATGATCACGTTTGGCATGTTTGTAATATCAGGCCTTCTATTGCCCCTCTTTCCTCCCCTGATGCCCCTCTTTTCTAGGAGCTCATAATGTTTGCTGGGTATGAGGGGATCGCAGGGTTCTACAGCCCTGAAAGCCCCCATAATGTGTATAGAAATAAAATGTTTATAAATTAAATTGTGTAAATAAGATTCATTATCCAGATTTTTTTTAAATGTCTTCTGAATCATTTTACTAGATATCACACCACATAACAAGTCTTGTAAAGCCCCACCCCTTGACCATGCCTATAGCCACACCCCTAAAACAAAACTGTCCTTATTTGGTCATTGCAAATGATGGAAGATACTTTTTCAGTTCAGAGCGGGATGTTTTTTGCACACGGAACACATCGCGGAGATGTTTTTTTTTATGTAACTGAGTGGCATTAAGGAGAATAACGTGTTTTTTACACAATTTAATTTATAAAACATTTTTTTTTATTCTAAACACACCCACAGGGGCTCCGGGAGTCCTAAAGAGGGACACAGCTCTCGCCTATCTCCCCCTCTCTCTCTCTAACTCGCCTCCCTCTCTCTCCTGGCACACAACTCCCCTCCTCTCTCTCCTGGCACAAACCCCCCTCCCTCTCTCTGTCCTGGCACACAACTCCCCCCCCTCTCTGTCCTGGCACACAACTCCCCCCTCCTCTCTCTGTCCTGGCACACAACCCCCCTCCCTCTCTCTGTCCTGGCACACAACCCCCCTCCCTCTCTCTCCTGGCACACAACCCCCCTCCCTCTCTCTCCTGGCACACAACTCCCCTCCCTCTCTCTTGGCACACAAGTCCCCTCCCTCTCTCTCCTGGCACACAACTCCCCTCCCTCTCTCCCCTGGCACACAACTCCCCTCCCTCTCTCTCCTGGCACATAACTCCCCTCCCTCTCTCCTGGCACACAACTCCCCTCCCTCTCTCTCCTGGCACACAACTCCCCTCCCTCTCTCTCCTGGCACATAACTCCCCTCCCTCTCTCTCTCCTGGCACACAACTCTCTCTCCTGACACATAGCCTCCCATCTAGCCTGGCATAGTTCTCCCTCCTCTCCTCTCACTCCCTCCTCTCTATCTATCCTGGCACACAGTTTTCTCTGTCTCCTGGCACATAGCCTTCTCCCCTCTCTCTCCTGGCACACAGCGCCCCCTAGGTTTCAGTAGACTTAGACCGTTCTGATAATGATTGAAGATCAAAATTAGGAAAATCGGGCAATGGACATTTCACGCGGCAGAATTATTCACAAACATGGAATTGTTTTGGACTCTTTTGTGGGTGAATTGATTTATAAGCCGGCCCCAAACACAGAAGGATTATAATTATTGCATAAATTATGATTTTTACGTAGGTCTTTTGTGAAATCCAGGAATTGCAATTTAATTTGTAAGGGAAGGACGGGAGGGATTTCAGAACAACTGGATGTGCAGAATTAATAAAACGGCAGAGCTAAAGTTAATCCCCGAGCAGCAGGCTTGGTGTGTTGGGATGTCTCTGCTATAATCTGCACCGAGAGAGGTAAAAGGGGAGGTAAGAGGGGTGGTAGAATGGGGGAGCAGCTCAGGTTTCTCCATGTTGACTGGTGAGAGTGCATTGATGATGTAAAACAAATTATAATGGTAATGATGAGCCATATGGAATGACGAGACACAGGGCTGTCTTTTGTAGATGTGCAGAGGGTACTCTGTCCAAGAGACTGTAGATGTAAGCTCCTAGGAGCAGGGCCCTCCTGGCCTTTTGTTTCTTTGTGTCCAAATTGTGATGTCATATATGACTTGTTATGTCCTATTTGGCCATGGATACAGTGCTCAGGAATATGACCGAGTCATATAAATAAAAAAAAATAATAATAACCAACTTCCCCATCATGAAACAGCGGCGACATAAACAGTATTATATTCTAGGACTATATCCTCTAATAATGGCAATAAAGGACCATGCATACTTACTATGCATCCTTATGATGTCATTAAGACCAACGAGTGGTCATCCTAGATTACATTGGCATTTTAATTCACTTCTGCATTAACCTGTAGTCTTTATCTAAATGTGGGTGTTATAGGTAAGTAGTCTCCATTGGGTTAGTTCTGGGCGCCTCATTGTATTGCCCCTGGCTTTCTGCTTGTACCGACTCCAAGCGTTTCATTGTGTTGAGTGTGAAAGGCATGCGCGAAGGTGCTGGGTTGAATGGAAGGTGACACGGGGCCTGGGGCAAGCATCCTGTGATGGGCTCCTATGAGGTATAAGACGTAATGCCCAGTTCGGCTACAAATTATTGCCATTGCTCATCGTCATCTAGGGTCATGTAATGTTTGCACATCCAATAAAAGTTTTACAAACCAATTTTTCATCAAGTTTTAATAAGACGAGACCAAGGACTGATTAAGGTCTAAGTCTTTACAAACGGGCGACTAGATGGGGGCGAACGGGGGCCAATCAATTCTTTCTGCAACTTTAGGATAAAAAAGTTTGTTTTTTTTCCCCTGGATTTATCTGCCTTTTTTATAATCAGTGCACCACGTGGCTGTGATTTGGCCAATGCCGTCACCCAGCGTTAGGCTTGTTTAATGTTGAAATGTAGCTTTTTGGTTGTGTACCGTGATGTCATCGTGTAGTCTGCGACCTTATCTACCAACTAAATCAGCTCCTTTCCAGGTCTCTTCCTTAACACCCTTTCTTCTTTCATTGCAATCCGGCTTTGCAAGGAAAAGGCTGTCCGGTCAATGTTTCTAAATCATTCCCCTTCTGTTTGTCTATTTTTCATTTTTCCTCTGCTTCTCAATCTCACTTAATGATATGGGGGGGGGCTGGGTCAAAAAGCCCCTTGGCCCTCGGGACTGTGGGGGGAAGGGAGGGTCGAGTACAAAGGGCACCGCGATGTCCCTTTGTCTGCAAGCGAGTGACAGGCGCGCATCCACTGATCACCTGCAGGTGGCAGTAGACTAATAACCAGTGAACAAGACCAAGTGACTGGCACAGTATGGATCTATAGGATATTCTATAGGTATCGAATAGACTGTTTTTACTTTGCTTCATAGCAACATTTTTGAAAAGTAAAATTCAGAATTTTAAATTGCCCGAAATATGTTAAAAGCAGCTTATGGTGCTAATATGTTTATATGTTACTGAAACAGAATGATTAATTACATTAAAGCTGCGAGGGGGTTGTGATCTTCACCTTCTGTGCTATATTGAAGGACATAGATTAATTGCAAAGCTGATGCTTTATGAAATGTAGTGGATACATAGGGTTACCTTCCTTGGTAAGAGTAATGCCTACGGCTGACACAAGAATAACAGAAAACCATGAATTTTGTATAGGGAGGTGCGTTTGGACATATCGGCGTGTGCCTGCAATTATAATTTATGTTTTCCACTAATATATTTGCAAATATATAAAACAAATGTAAAAATGCCACCCATTGCCCTCGATCTATTAGTGTCCCTGAAAATTATGTAACCCAACGCGTAGATGCTTCAAGAATTGTTAGAACACGGTATAAAATCGTTGAACTCCAGGCTTTGCTTTTATTTATTGCTACTTGAGCACTGGTGGTTTAAACAAAATTATTTCAACTGTGTTCAAGCAGTAACATCCAGTCATCCTGGTGCGAAGACAAACCCATATTCCGGAATTCTGACACCCCAGGCATATATGAAATACAGAAATCATCATTAAATTACAGGTTTAAACCAGTGATTTCAACAATTTCCTACCAGTTTAGTTGTGTTAAAGCAACAATCATCAGGACACCAAAACTTAAAAGTCTGAGGCTCCACTCCCTGGCTCTCAGTGAGCTAATAAATGTGTCTTGGACCATGTTAGGTTCCCGGTTATCTTTGCATCTGAAGGATCTTCTCCTAGGCTAGATAATTATAAAAAAGAATAATAATCATAATAATAAAGGGTTTGGAATCTAGCGAACAAGCAGAGGTGGCACTGCCATGTCAGCAAATAAAGCAGTTGCTTACCATACAAGCAAATAAAACAGCTGCTTACCATACACGCAAATAAAACAGTTGCTTACCTACCAAGAAAAATAAGCAGATGCTTACCATACAAGCCAATTAAACCGTTGCTTACCATACAAACAAAAAAAAACAGTTGCTTGCCTACCAACAAAAATAAGCAGTTGCTTACCATACCAACAAATTAAGCAGTTGCTTACCATACAAGCAAATGAAAGAATTGCTCACCTAACAAGCACATTTAACAGTTGCTTACTAAACAAGAAAAATAAGTAGTTGCTTATCATACAACCAAATTAAGTAGTTGCTTACCAAACAAGCAAATTAAGCAGTTGCTTACCAAACAAGCAAATTAAGCAGTTGTTTACCATACAAGCAAACTAAGCAGTTGCTTATAGCCCAATCAAAATTGGTCTCCCTTTAAGGATTTGGGAGGAAAGAGACAGATTCCTCATTAAGTTGTCTCTCTAGAATTTATCTTTTTAAAATAAATCTAACAACCTAGAGCCACTAAACACGTATTACATGTGTTCTGCGTGATATACTGCCCCCTTTATACATATATTTTGCCCACCACCCCCAGCTTGAATATGTATCCAGAGGACAGCCATAATTATTTATAGGGAACTCTGATTATCCTTCTGATTTAGGTTGCGTAGTAAATATATGGTAATATCTTTAAAACGCATTTCACCAGCCGGCTTTCTTGCTGCCGCGGTACATTGTAGTTTTAATAATGTAATTCTCCAGCCGTAACGTCATGCGGTCGGCAGAGTGAGGAGCTCTTTAATGGCGTACACAGGTCATCTGGGTCTAAGAATCAGTCAATGAAACGTACAGATCCAGAAACACAAGTGTTCCGATACCTCTGGAGTAACCCCCATTACAATGAAAACCCCCTCGCCACAATCAAGCGGCTAATTACCGCCATCGCATTCTTTTATTGGTTGTCCTTGTACCCACCATAAATAAAGATTAGGATGAACAAAAAGAGATGAAGGACTCTCGCCCAAGGCCAAACAGACTTTCTTTACTATTATTATGGGGGGTTAATGGCTGTTAGGTATTTATTGCCGGCAATCGTAATATTGCTACTCTTTAAGCGTTTGAAGCTTGAAACTAATTTTGAAACCATCACTCACCCCTTGGCACGGAAAGTGTTTTCGCATTAAGCTGATCACCGGTAGATAAATAGATTAAAAAAAATCATGCTTTTTAAAATTAGCGGTTTAAAAAAAAAAAAAAGAAAATATTTAATAGATCTGGTTTCATTAAGCCTCGCCATTGTGTAATTATATAGTGGCCACTTTGGGCACATGTATAGCCCATATGCAGCCGGCGTATAAAACCTGTTATTATATGGCTGCTCAATACTGGTATAGAGTATTGATTGCTGTAAGCAGCTATTAATAAAAAATATGTAACAAAAAAATGCATTTTGTTAAGCAGAACGCTCACCGGGAAGCTTGGTTAAAGGACGAATTCAAGGTCAGGGTCAGATATGAATTAACAGCAAGAAATCAAATGTCCACAAGCCTCATCGTGTATGACTGTGCCCTTATACAATGCCGTCTAGTCGGTTTAGACATACTCGATATTATACAGGGGAGTTATCAAAAATAAAAAAGACAAAATTCTTTCATTGGGACTTCGTATAGTTTGTGCTTTTTGCCTGGAATTCAAGGTAATTGGATACATTTTTGTAATTTTATATAATATTTTAATCTTATTTTATAGGCATAAAGCTCTTTCGATTCTGAGATGTGACCAAGGACTGATTAAAGGTCCCAGCAGGAAAAACAGAAAGAGAAAATGGGCCAAAACTGCCATATTTACTGTCAAGTTCTATGTTTGTAATACATGGCAGCATGAGATCGGTGGCAGCCTGTGGCAGCGTCAGCATTTTCTAATCAATTATCTTCCTTCTCCTCCCGACACCATTATGTTGGGTTCCAAATGCCACTTTCCCGTTTTAACCCCCCAAAACCTCTATTTTAGCCTGTAACGCACCCCGCTGACACCTGCCAACCCAGTGATCATCAACGTCACCCAGTAACTCCCAATATGACCAGTCCCGGCCAGCACTAGACTACCATAAAACCAACGGGCAGGCGCTTCATTTCATCCCGCCGACTCCCATATACTTTCCAATGCCTCTGCCTGTAGGAAACAACGCAGGGGATGCGGGCGTTTTACCGCCGGGCATCGGCTTTTTCGGAGAAGTTCGTCCAGGTTTTGCATTTACAAAGCGCCGATAACCAATTCCTGAGCAGAGCTCGGCGATCACTTCCAGCAACTGCCACGTCCAAGTTCAGTAAGAGCTGAGTGTTCGTATCCCTCGTCACCAGCCCAGACAGCAACCTATCAATAGGTTAATTCCGAGGTCGGGAGGTCAGGATTATTGAGAAAGTGATTAGGTCCCCGTCAGATCAATTCATCCTTAGCTGCCCCTCCCTGGACACATAAACACCATTGATTTTGTGTGTGTTTAACATGTCTGTGGCAGGGCATTGATCCACCTGCCGGGGGAGAAGGAGGAGGGGGAGAGCTTTCTCATTCTTTCTATAGCCTTTAGGACGGTTTGGGAACGTACCTCAACATCCCCTGTCCGTCTGGGCCACGTGCAACTGGTGACTTAGTGAAAAGTATAGTTGATTTTATAGGCATCTTTCTCATTTAAATGCTGGAGATCCTCCTAAGTCCTCTCTGCTGTATGTCGGGCTTCAATAGTTTCTCTCATACCCATAATTTTTGGCTTTTTTATACAATAGACCACATTTTTATAGCCCCCATACAGGGTAATTTAATTCTACTTAACAGGTTGGGAAGTTTTATATTCTGTGAGATGACCAAAGCTTACCGGCAGCTGACGGCATTGGGAACGTCCTGGACCAGACTGGTTCACTGGGTGGCATTGCTGGACCTGTAGAGATATCTTTTGACCTACAGGTGAGGGAATGGCACGTGGCCCCGGCTGTTCCCTGTCCGGTTCTGGACACTCGTCAGTTCCCATGCATGCCTATCCAAGCGTCCCCGACCCAGCACCACTCTTCTCACCTTCCATATGGAGCAGGAGATGGAGACCCATAGGGATCGTTCTTAGGTGTGATGACCAGGACCAGACACACACTGCGCAGAAGCATCCAACACCACCCGCAATGCCTACAAACCCCACATATATCACCACGTTGCAGGTTACCCAAAACAATGGAGACATTCTTGAAAAATTCCCAGAAATAGCCATTTTTCCTACAATATAAAACTTGGTGTCTGAAATCAACAAGTCTTTTCTTCTTCTTTGTCTTCTTTTGTTCTCCTTCTTTATTATTATTATTTATTGGTTTATTTTTATTTTATTCTCCAGTGTTGAATTAATAAGGTTGCTTTATTTTTTTTAACGTAACATTATTACAGTATTAATTATGGAATAACGCAGCGTTAGTAATACAGAGATAAACAGAAATTGTATTGCTGCTAATTTTGTTTTAAGGGATCAGCGAAGCATGCCGTGTTTTCTTCCCGACTAGGTGCGTTCTAAGTGGCATTTCCATGAGAAGCGCTGGTAGGACAGTTCATTCCCGGTGCCGGCTGCTGTCGCCGTTTCAATAAGTGATCCTGGTTAGTGCGGAGAGGGGGTTTACACGCACACTCTACTCAGCACGGAGCCCAGTGGCACACCGTCTATGCCATTAGCCTAGAAGCCTATATAGCCTTCCTTTCAAAAGCATCACACAACAGCTCCATACTAGAATCAGAACATAAATAAAATTAAATAAAAAACGTTAAAAAACGTGACCCTTCATACGATAATGCTGTCGCTCCACTTGTTCCTACACCATTTTATAAAAATACAGGGAATAACTACGCATTTTTTCTTATTAAATTCCTACCCTCCGTAAGAAAAGAACATTTTACTTTAAGTATATCTGACCCCCTGCCGGGGTTACCTATTGGAGAAAAGGTAATTTATCAAAACCATTAACAATTTCATTTATTTAAAAAATGGGGGGTTTCATTTAATAAATATAAGAGGCCATTTTGGAATGTCAGAGGCTTCTGAGGCTGTATGGGGCAAACGGAGGCATTGTGGGGATTTTTACAGTAAAGGCAGCCATTGGGATAGATTGTACGGAGTGGCAAGGGTTATGGATGGGGTTATACGGATCTATAGCAGGAATTATAGATTAGCGCAATGTGAAGAGTTATATATAAAGCTGTAGCTCACTGCGTTCTAACGTTTGACCAGCTTTTGTTGTTTTGACGCTACGTTGGAAGTCCTCTAAAAGGGCCTGGCGCTTAATGGGTCAAAATGTACCCGAGTAGTACCAGCTCCTTATATAACCTAACTAGGACTAGTCGCGGCTATGTTTCCCCAGGAGAAGCACTCATTACTATTATAGCGGGGTGTCACTTAACCCCTTCAGTAATAGACCTCGACCCATCTGGTGTCTTCTCTCCGACAGAAGGGTGCCTTTGCTGTGTTGACCCTATAGGTGCCAGAGGGGAGAGGAATATACTCAGAAGGGTTAAAGACGCTGAGCGCATCTTAACAGTATTTGCCTTAGTCATTTTCTCACTGTGCCTTTTTTTCTCTGTACTTCATCATTTTAGCACCTTGTTCTGCCCCCACCGTGTCTCCCCCCACCTGTCTCTCGTGCATTGTATTGTAACACTTCCTGATAAAACATTATCTGCGGCATTAATACATTTATCCTCCGCTTCTTTTCTCACTTTTTTTTCCGCTTCTCTTCCTTTTTCTACCTTGCGTGTGGCATTTAGAGGGTACTTTCTTAGCCCCCACCACCAGTGGTATTCCCCCACCTTCCCCTGTTTTAGGGGGGTCCGGTATCGACGCCGTGAGCCCCGGGAACACGTGGAGCACTTCCTCGCTTCTAATTGTTTTGACTTGGAATCGGCAAGGCGATTAAAGAGCATTGATTTTCTCATACTTACCACATTGATTTTTAAATTTCCTATTGATTCCCGCTCTAAATCTCTGTTTAAACAAGTCCTCACTCGGGAGATGACAAGATCTGATTAGCCCAAGAGCCCACAGAGCCCACAGCCCTTAACCCTTTCTCTGCTGCTGCCTGGCGAAGAGGTCCGTCAAGTCGCGGTCTTGCTGGAACGTGTTTGGGTTGGGGTGGGGTGGAAAAGAACCTGGTGTTACTGCAAAGCGATCAGCTCAGAAGCTGGCTTACCTTGTAATACCCTTCCTCTAAGTGACAATTCCTACAGTTTAAAGCAGCGCCGTGAATGGCCAGGTTTGCCCAGAGACAGCTTCTCCTGCGTAGACGTCGGAAGGCTAACTAACTCTCTCGAAAAGGTCACTTCTTCCTTGGGTATCCCAAGGAATTGCCCACACCGTAGGCTTGCTTCGATGTGCTTTTCTAAATGCTCTGGTAGAGTTTCAACTTACCTTGTTCGGCACAGAAGGTGGAAACAAAACTAAGAGTTTTTCAAGGACATAGTTTAGAAATCAGAGTAATATAAAACTATTGTGTTATAGAGCTGTTGTCCAAACCTCAAAAGGTCCTTTCCACACATTTATTAATCCTACTGGTGTTTCCTTCATTTGAAAAACCCTGGCTTTAAGCTCTTCGGGTTCTCCTGGGTGGACAGCGTTCGGATGGTCCTTTGTGTTCTGTTTGTAGAGCCATCAAAACCTGATTGACTCTTATTAGGAGGTGGACAACTGTAGGACTCACAGCGAGATACTTTAAGTAATAGTATCATCCCTCCATAAGGTCATGCGGTTGCATAAGGACCAATTTTAAGTCATAACCTATCCATCTGCCCTTCTTCAGGCCTCTTGTTTGATGAAATAACAAAGCTTACGGGTTTATGATTCAGTTTCCGAATCCTCAGACGTCTCTTCTTGACAAGTAGATGTTGGGTCACCAAGATTACAGTCTGGTATCAAAAACTGTCTCTTCTTCATGTGCAGAAGATACTGGGGCAGTCTTTACAGTGGTGGCATCTTCTATGACACTTGGTGTAGACCATTTTTGTTGGTCATGGGCTGGTCTTGGTGTTAATGGATGGACCTTTTTGTCTTCTGTCAGATTTGAGTAACTTTTCTTTGTTCCTACCTCGGCAGAATGTACTCTCCCTTTGGTCAATGTGTGTAAACTGTTGGCCGTTGCATTGTTTGAGGGATTGTATTTAAACTGCCATAGTATAGGGTCTAAGTTCCATGTACATTGGTGAAAGAAGCTCTTTGACCCAACCTTCTACCACTGGCTGGTATTTTGGTTCCTGATACAGATTAGTATAGTTATAGACATTTTTACTATGCTTTGTTAAATTCATTACGATCTGTCTTAAGTGAGAAACCTTATTATATTTTCTGGGTTTCTGAGGGGGTAAGAAAACTTGAGCCAAATTATAAGAATCAACAAGAACTATTAGTGAATCCGTGGTAAGAACCCAAAACAAAACAAGAATTCTGCGCATACCTAGTGAATACAATAAAAAAAAAACACGTGCTGAAAACACCATACGGCCGTATATCGCTTTGCCCTCCACTACGTCAAAATACCCCAAGTCCTATTGGCGAGTCCTATAGAATTTTTCATGGCTTTATTGCTTACTAAGGAGCTGAATCAGTGGGACTGCACCGGTAATCCTTGGTAAGAAATCTAAAGCTTTATACACAATGATTGTCAAAACATTGAATATTTTGGTACAAAACCAACTCAAAGTATAAAATATTATGGAACTGAATACAATAGAATTTTTCATTTCTTCTCCTAAAGTAAGTCATTTTCCGGTAGTGGTATAATAATAATTCCACTAATTTAATGAGGTTAAATTTCACATTTAAATAAAGAAATGAATATGAATGTTCTATTATGTCAATATTAATAATTTGTACATAATTGCATCTAAGGTAAGGGTAACACAAAAGACATATTCATGATGTCATCAGCGGCCAACCTCCTGCGCATCTGTTTGCCCACCAATCCGAGCAGAGTCCATGCTGAAATTCTTCCTATATTAACCCGTTTTACCGTTGCTACGTGAATCAACAGAAATTCTGTTGTTTAATTCCAGCCTCGGTCCACGTATCTGTCTCCTACCCCCAGATCTGATGACACGGTGTCTAATGATTATCTGTATCCTCACAAAGCTTCCAAAAGAGCACATCCGTGTACACACACACACACACACACACACATATATATATATTATATATATTATATATATATATAGCTTATTCACTTAACATGTTTAAATATAATGATACAACATAAAATCATGACATCCAAACACAGGTCTAACATATAACTGCAGATATAAATTATTGTAAATTGTTCATAATTATTATATATAGACCAGTATATACAGAACATATATAATGCCAAAAATATTATTTTTAAGATATTGCACATATAGGCACATATATCAATGTGTGTATTTATATATATATACATACATATAAACAGGAATAAAAAAGGGAACATGCATGTATCAATACATATACATATAAAACACTTAGAGAACAGACTAATAATAATACTAATACTAGTAATAATAATACTTTAATAGAATTGTTGTGTATGTTTAAGAATGTCATTGGCTCTGTATTTTTCCAAATGATCTATATTTGCATTTAGCAATTAATACCCCATCAGGTATACTTTTTCATTTAGTTATTATTATTATTATTATTAATATTTTTATGAATGGTGATATTATTGTTATCATTATAATTATTATTTTTATTATTATTGCTTTAATAACAAAGGTTTTAATTGCTACTTAGTGCTTACAGAACTGTTTGGAATTGTATGGTTACCGGCACCTGTGAAAAGTATTCTTTTTTTTGACATACATATATATATATATATATATATACACACATATATATACATATACATATATACATACATAATGCTGTAATAATAGGTGTTTTAACCTAAAATGAATATTTTGCACATGTAATTGCACGTCTGATAGGGATTTGACTCGTGCCATCAGCGGAGTGGCACTTGATGAGAATAATTATATACACACACGTCCAGGCTGTGTTTTGTTGCAGGCTGCGCAACTCGCAGAGGTTGCACAAAGCTTAGTGGTTACCCCTCAATTAACCTCTTCACTGTCAGGGGCCTAGCCCCTCCGGCAGACAAGAGGTTAACCCATTGAGCGCCAGCCGTCCCCTGCAAGGCACTAGCCGGTGCTGCGTG